>NC_059375.1:35735000-36035000 GCF_019703515.2 Myxocyprinus asiaticus
GTATTTCCATGGTATAGACATATTGTTTAGCAATGTGAACAATGTCCTGACTCAGATATCCATTAGTTCAGTCCTGCACTCAGAGGTTATTACCATTATTTGTTGCACCTGAAATGTATTACATTATGTCATAGAGTGGCGCCACTGTGTCACTATGGTAACAAGTTGAGTAGATACAACAATTATGACATTTAGAAGAAACTGCATATATTTATTTACAACAAACTTAAATGCACAAATTAAGGTAAGACGCATTTATCTCTGCCATTATTATGTGCTGTTTTCTGGGAATCACTCTTACAAAAAAGTACTGTGCTGGTCAAAGGCATAGATTTGGCTTGAATATTGGTGGTATAACAGCATGCAGCATTTACATGTTTCCATTGATCATGGTATAAATATTGGGGGGGTTGTACTTGCTTGTTTTGATTATTGGGGGGTTACCCCCCATGAGCACCATAGCGCCGGCAAGAGTTCGAAATGATCTCATATCACTTTGCAGTCCCATCCTCCTCTTTTTTCCATCATTTCCAGTCCTTTCTCTTCTGTCCCAATGAAGAAAAGTGCCAAAAATATGTTTTAGACATGTTGATAATACCAAAAGATTTTTTAAAGCTATGTTCAATCTGTATTGGTAAAATATTTATATTTGGTGTATACTAATCCTGGTATCTTTATTGTATGTCTCTACAGAGTGATTTGAGGTTCCAATGAGGAGACTCTTATGGGAAAAGTCTTTGCTTGCTGGTTGGTGGTTAAAAATAAAGCCTGTATATGTTAGGACTGTATTGAAGATTCCAGTGTACATTCTCTAAGGACAGGGTTAAGAGGAGAGGGCTAAGGCCAGTTATTTTTGTGTTCACTGAATCAAATGTTTTGATGAGAAGAGGAAAGCATGCATGTCCCAAACTAAAGTATGGACTTCAGGTTTGCAGTCTTGACATAGATGTGAAGGAGAGAGAGAGTGAGATAGAATGAAGGTGGAACCAATGAACATCTTCTCTGTCAGTAAATCTAATTATGTTATGGTGAGAGAAATAAAACTTTTGTTATAGTTTACTCCATAATTTACCCCATGTCATTCCAAACCCTGTGTTACACTGCAAAAAAATAATTTTCATACTTACAATGTTTGTCTTGTTTTCTAGTTACTATATCTAAACATTGTTAAAACAAGATACATTTACTTATGAATAAAAAATGACATAAGATATTAAGTTTTGTTTTAAGCAGGGTAAGAAAAATAAACATGTTTCCCTTTGAATTAGGTTTATTTTTGTTGGCAAATAGTATCTTATGTTATTTTGCTTCTCAAGTAGATGTGTCTCATTTTAAGAATGTTTAGATATTTTTACTGGAAGACATGACAAAAATACTGAGTAAGGAAATAATTTTTTCAGTGTATTATCTTTGTTCTGTGAAACACAAAAGGAGATACTCTTGCAAGATATTAAAGGAATATTCATTTACAATTTGAAGTGAATGAGGCCAATCCGTAAACGTTAAAAAAATCACTATTTCAAAAGTATAGCCACAAGATGTAATCAATATGCATGTTAACATGATTTAAGTGTGAGAAAACTGCTTAGTAACATTTTCTGTGTAAATTTATATCCAGTTTTACAGCTTTGTTGCCATGACGACCCTAAAACGACCATAAAAATGATGATTTAAAAACTTTGCCACTCAAATAATATGAGTTTTAACAGAAGAATTAATATAAGTTGTTTTATAAAATTTTAAGCTTCACAATTTTGCCATTAAACCCCCCAACAATTGGCCCCATTTACTTCCATTTTACGTAAGTGCCTCACAGTAACCCTGATTCCCTATCTGTCACTCACTCGACGTTGTGTCGATGTAGTGACACTAGGGGTCACTCTTGGGAGCCCCAAATACCTCTGATTTTTTTTAAAAAAGGCCAATGAGAATTGGCGTGTGGAATTTGCATGCCACTCCCCCGGACATACGGGTATAAAAGGAGCTGAACTCATTCAGATTTTCTCTTCGGAGCCGAGCAGTTCTATTCATTGAAGCTGAATCCATCCGCAAAGTTCATTCACCTCATCTGCTGGATTCTATGGCGCATTTCAGCGGCTTCTCCACCTCTGCACCCGTGGAGTGCAGAGAACGCCCCTGGGTGCTTCGGCAGAAACAACTAAAAGAGTATATTCTAAAAAGAGTATATTTTCTTTCTAAAAGAGCGGCACACATGGAACGTCTTTTTAAAGATGCCTCTCCATTTGTGTGTTATTCCTGGTTGCGGTCGATATCTCTCTACTTCTGAAGGCTACGATCGCTGTCTTACGTGTCTGGGCACTGCCCATGTGGAGACATCGTTCGTGGATGAGTCATGTCCTCATTGCAAGAACATGACCATTGCAATGTTGCGGTCGCAGCTTGCTTTCGCAAGTTAGCACTGGGGACGATTTGGGGACATCAATGGGACCACCTCTGCTGGGTATCCCCCCACGGACCTCCCATTCCCCAGCACGCTCGCTTGTCCCGATCGGGCTCTCGCACGAGACCGCCGGTTTGTCTCAGCACGAGTTCAACTTCTCGTTCAGAGCCCCGGAAGACGATGAGTTATCGAGCGCAGCATCGAAGAGCGGGCTTGTCCAGTCTGATGCAGAGGCTTGCTTTCCCGGGCTGCCATGAGCGTCGGGCTAGAGTGGAACCCTCCACTCTCCCCTGAACCCTCGCGGCTCGACGATCGGTTCCTGGGCACGGGGCACCACCCACGGCCACGCCCCGCCCCCGTTCCTTTCTTCCTGGAAGTCAATGAGGAGCTGACAAGATCGTGGGAGGCACCTTATATTGCCCGGTCCTGGTCTTTCAGCTCCACCGCTCTCGCTACCCTTGATGGCAGAGCGGCCAGGGGGTATTCGGTGATCCCCCAGGTGGATAAGGCACCCGTGGTGCACTTGTGTCCACAGAGCGCCGCCACCTGGTGTGGCCGCCGGAGACTCCCGTCCAGGGCCTGTAGGTTTACGTCGTCCCTGACGGCTAGAGCCTATGGTGCCGCTGGACAAGACGCCTCCGCCCTGCACACCATGGCTCCCCTGCAAGTACACCAAGCCAAGGCGCTAAAAGAACTGCACGAGGGTTTCTGACCCGGGATTGATGCAGGAACTTGGCTCGGCGATCGACCTCGCTCTCCGGGCGACGAAGGTCACGCCGTGGTCTCTCGGGCAGGCGATGTCCACCCTGGTGATCCAGGAGCGCCACCTTTGGCTCAACTTGGTCGAGATGGGAGAGGCGGACAAGGTACGGTTCCTTGATGCCCCCATTTCCCAGATTGGCCTGTTTGGCTACGCCGTTGAGGACTTTGCCCAGCAGTTCTCAGCAGTGAAGAAGCAGATGGAAATTTTACAACATATCCTGCCCCGGCGCAGCTTAAGACCCTGCCTGCTCATCGCCAAGGGCGTCCTCCTGCAGCAACAACATCGGCTTCGCCACAGCCCGCCCCCATGGCACGGCTCCGGCATGGAGCCCTCAGCAGGAAGCCCTCTCGCGGCTGGCTGCTAAGAACCCGAGGAAGGCTTCGAAGTGCCCCCGATATGGGTGACCCAGGGGCGAGGAGAATCTTTTTCGCCGCATGCCCAGGAAGCTGTGGCACCCAAAAGTCTGACAAACGAATGGTTCCCTCGTCTCCTGGGTCAAATATCCAGTGCGCACGTCCGTCGTCACGACCACCATCCACTGTCCCATTTTGGAAGATATGGCGTTCCAGCGGTGGACCCCCTGCCACTGTGTGCCCAGATGTGGCACAAACACGCCCACACGGGATTGGTTCCAGTGGACTACGGGGATGAGATTCCTCCTCCCTCCTCCTCAGCCAATCTTATAGTGGGCGGCAGGAGACAGGTAAGTGCTTCGATGTCCCTGGACTCAGCACGGCCACGGGGCTCGAGTCCCCTCGACGTGGCACCTCGAGCTCTGCCCTGCCACGAGGCCACACCCGCCGCGATGGCTGACCCGGACCATCCGACTCGGCTACGCGATTCAGTTCGCCAGGCGCCCGCCTAGGTTGCGACCAATCCTGGACCTGCGAGTACTGTACCGGGCTTTGCACAAACTTCCTTTCAAGATGCTGACGCAAAAACGCATTCTAGTGCGCGTCCGGCATCAAGATTGGTTCACGGCGGTAGATCTGAAGGATGGTAACTTTCACCCCTTGGTCTTACCTCGACACGGTTTGCCTTAGAAGGCCAGGTGTACCAGTACAAGGTCTCCCCCTTTGGGCTGTCCCTGTCCCCTCGTGTCTTTACGAAGGTCGCAGAGGGAAGTGGGCATCCGCATACTCAAGTCCTTGCCCCATACTCAAGTCCTTGCCCCGCTAAGGGAAGTGGGCATCCGCATACTCAACTATCTTGATGACTGGCTAATCCTAGCTCACTCTCGAGAGTTGCTGTGCTCACACAGGGACCTCGTGCTCTGGCACCTCAGCCGACTGGGGCTTTGGGTCAACTGGGAAAAGAGCAAGCTCTCCCTAGTTCAGGGCATTTTCTCAGTTTGGAGTTGGACTCAGTCTCGATGATAGCATGCCTCACAAACGAGTGTGCACAGTCGGTGCTGAACTGTATGAAGGCATTCAAACGGAGAACAGTGGTTCCACTGAAACTTTTTCAGAGACTCCTGGGGCATATCGCATCCTCAGCGGCGGCCACACCGCTTGGGCTGATGCATATGAGACCGCTTCAGCACTGGCTTCAGACTTGAGTCCCGAGATGAGCATGGCAACATGGGACACATCGTGTGGCCATCACGCCGATCTGTCGCTGCCTCTTCAGCCCTTGGACCGACCTTGCATTTCTACGGGCAAGGGTTCCCATAGAGCAGGTCTCCAGGCACGTTGTGGTTACAACAGATGCCTCCAAGACGGGCTGGGGCACCGTATGCAATGGGCACACAGCCGCTGGTTCCTGGACTGGCCTGTGTCTGCGTTGGCATATCAACTGCCTAGAGTTGTTGGCAGTACTGCTCGCCCTGCAGAGGTTTCGGCCATTGATCCAGGACAACCGTCAAGGCAGTCTACACTCCCGTTGCATTTCACAACTCGCCCGCAGTCTCCTCCTCTGGAGTCAGCAGCGCCTCAAGTCGCTACAAGCCACTCACATCCCGGGCAACCTCAAAACCGCAGCGGACGCGCTGTCACATCAGGTTACCCTCAGGGGAGAGTGGATACTCCACCCTCAGGTGGTCCAGCTGATTTGGAGTCAATTCGATCGAGCACAAGTAGACCTGTTTGCTTCCTGGGAATCCTCCCACTGCCCGCTTTGGTACGCCCTGACCGAGGCACCCCTCGGTATAGATGCCCTGGCACACAGCTGGCCCCCTGGACTACACAAATACGCATTTCCCCCAGTAAGCCTACTTGCACAGACCATGTGCAAGGTCAGGGAGGAAGAGGAGCAGATCATCCTAGTAGCACCCTACTGGCCCACCCAGATGTGGTTCTCGGATCTCACACTCCTCGCGAAAGCCCTCCCCCTGGTGAATTCCCCTGAGGAAGGACCTTCTTTCTCAGGGACAGGGCACCATCTGGCACCCGCGACCAGACCTCTGGAATCTCAACGTCTGGCCCCTGGACGGGACACGGAAGACCTGCGGTGGTAGACATGATCACTCAGGCTAGGGCTCCCTCTACGAGGTGCCTGTATGCCTTGAAGTGGCGTCTGTTCGACTAAGTGGTGTTCTTCCTGACGTGAAGATCTCCAGAGATGTGCAGTCGGATCAGTGCTTTCCTTCCTGCAGGAGAGTCTGGAGGGGCGGCTGTCCCCCTCCACCCTGAAAGTGTATGTAGCTGCTATTTCAGCTCATCACGATGCAGTAGATGGTAAGTATTTGGGGAAGCATGACTTGATCATCAGGTTCCTGAGAGGCTCTAGGAGGTTGAATCCCTCCAGATCGCGCCTCGTCCCTTCATGGGACCTCTCCGTAGTCCTTCGGGGTCTACAGGGAGCTCCCTTTGAGCCCTTGGACTCAGCTGAGCTTAAGGCACTCTCTTTGAAGACTGCCTTCCTCACTACGCTCACTTCCATCAAAAGGGTAGGGGACCTGCAGGCGTTCTCTGTCAGCGAATGGTGTCTGGAGTTCGGTCCGGGTTACTCTCACCTGATCCTGAGACCCCGACCAGGCTATGTGCCCAAGGTTCCCATGACTCCTTTTAGGGATCAGGTGATGAACCTGCAAGCGCTGCCCCAGGAGAAGTCAGACTCAGCCTTGGCGTTGCTGTGTCCGGTGTGAGCTTTACACATCTATTTGGATCGCATGCAGAGCCTTAGAAGCTCCGAGCAGCTCTTTGTTTGCTTTGGTGGACAGCGGAAAGGAAGCGCCGCCTCCAAACAGAGGATCGCCCACAGGATCATCGACGCCATCACGATGGCATATCAGCCTCAGAACATGCCACCCCCTGCGGGGTTACAAGCCCACTCCACCAGGAGTGTGGCAGCCTCCTGGGCCCTGGCCAGTGGCGCCTCTTTGGCAGACATCTGCAGAGCAGTGGGCTGGACAACACCCAACACCTTTGCGAGGTTCTACAATCTCCAGGTTGAGCCGGTCTCGTCCCGTGTATTGGCAGGCATGAGCAGGTAAGTTCCGGGACATCTGGCCGGGTGTACTGCTTGCGCATAGTGCCTTTCCCCTCCCTTGAGGGGAAGATGTGCGCTCTTGACTCCCAGTCGTGTTCACAGACTGTGATCCCTGGATGACTTTCCTCCTTAGCCCTCTGGCAGCTGAGTTTGCGGAGAAACTTGCTGACCGGCCCAGTACGTGCACTAATGAGCCCCTGTACTGAGGTAGGTGCTCCACATGTGCTGGTTCCCCGAAGGCAACCCCATGTGATATCTTCCACAAAAATTGTTTCCCTGATGGAAAACTGCATCTTCCTTGGGCAGAGGCCCCTCTGCCCCCGGTCGCCATGCTCTGTAGAAACTCCTCCCCCTTCAGGTAGGACCTACCATGAGACTTCTCCACATGACATACTTCTGACAAGACTCGGTAAGACCATGTGATGTATTCCACTCAAAACACTCCCCCCCCCCCCCTTTTGGGAGGGGTGTGGTCTCCGCGGTGTCTTCCCCTTGGGAGGGACACCCCCCGATGCAGACTCTTATGGCTCCCAGTCAGTTAACAAATTCCACTCTTTTTGGGGAGAATAGAGAGGGAAAAGAGGCCTCGGCTGGGCTAGCCTGTCCCTATAGTTGGGCAGTCGACTTGTTCCTGATGGACATTTCGATGCTCATAAGAGTGTTGGGGGAGGTTACATGACGGCCTGGTGCGCTGGCTATGAGGCACACAGCAGTCTGCCCGTCACACACCACCAGTTCACGTAACACAGTTCAGCTAGTTGTGGCATCCTGGTTACTTTCGTAACCTCCGTTCCCTGATGGAGGGAACGAGGCGTTGTGTCCCTCTTGCCACAACGCTGAACTACCTGCTGAAATGGCCGGGATCTGGTCTCGGCTCCTCAGCACAAAACCTGAATGAGTGGTTGCATACCAGCTCCTTTTATACCCATATGTCCGGAGGAGTGGCATGCAAATTCCACTCGCCAATTCTCATTGGCCTTTTTCAAAAAAGCAGAGGTGTTTGGGGCTCCCAAGATTGACCCCTAGTGTCACTACATCGACACAACATCTCGTTCCCTCCATCAGGGAACAGAGGTTACAAAAGTAACCAGGACGTTTTTGCTTTTTTAAAGAAAATGAGGGACGAGAAATTATTATTATTATTATTATTATTATTATTATTTTATAATCAACATTATGCTACAAATGCTGTCTATTGAGCTTAAATTGTATTGAACCTGAAATATTCCTTTAATGTCATAAAACCTGACAGTAAGCATTAAAAGGTAAAATGTTCGAATAGTACTCAAGCATGAATAACATCTGTGAACTCAGTTTAAACAGCTTACATTTCAGTATTTTTCTCACACAAAGCTATCATATGGATTCAGAACACTCGGAATATAGCACACAAGTTGTATTGACTATGTTGTTTTTTGGCCCTTTTGGCACTATGTCACCATCCACTTCTGTGTTATGTAAACGAGCAGCTCAAACATTCTGCACAACATCTTTTTTGTTTTACAAATAATTTTTAGATGAACTATTCCTTGAAGGTCATTGGCAATCATAGCTCTACTTTTTGAGGTACTGCTTCTGAGGTTTTACATGGTAGACTGATGCAAAACTGTACAACATTACAGTGTCATCATTGGGAGCATTTTAGTCTCAGTATGACTTTGAATAGTTAAAGTTAAAATCAAAGACACACACTTGGCCTTTTTATTGACCAGTGTGACTCTCTCAATCTTGTAAACTGTGTATAAAGTGAAAGATTGCATACTTTTTAGTGCCATCCCCTGCCTCTTTCAATGTTTTTGTTCTGCATCCAGCTGTTTTTTGACCACACTTTCATGAATATAACTAGACTCTACTGTTGGCAGATGCCATGGTTTAAAGTGGTGGTCTGTGTGAGACATACGAGTAGAGAACCGTGGGATCCAACTTAAATTTCAGGCACAGCTGGACACAGGATGACTCTCATGGGTTGGCAGGGCCCGCTCGAATATTTTGTCTGTATGATTTCTTTGCTGTAAACCCTAAGAACCAAACTACATATGTGCAAGATAGGAGGCGAATGATTCCAATCTGAAAATTGGCCAACAGTTGTTATGACCTTTATAGCTTGCCATAATTCCACATTAAGATTCCATAAATCCCGCAATACAAATAATGTTATCTGTGAGACAATAACCAATCACTTTCGCCATAAATTACGTAAATTTTAAGGTTTCTAAAATCTCCCTTTCATGTCAAAATACAATCAAACAATACAATCTTGTTTGTCTTAACAAAACATTACTGTGATATTTTAAAGGTCAGGGTTGAGTAGGAGTGGTGATGAAGCCAGAAGTTCTCAAATACTGTACTCAGATATGTTGATACCAATACTCTCCCAGTCTGTCTACTGTACCAAACATTTGAGTAAGGATCACTGTGTACTCAAGATAGGCAGGAAAAATGGCTATGATAACAGACCTGAAGGAGAGAGAGAGAACGTGAGACTTCAGCATGTGTGTGATTAAGGGGCGAAATATATGTTTCAGGTGTATTTTGCTGAACAACAGAGAGTGTAACAAAAAAACATACTGGAAATATGTTTATGACTTGATTGTATTACCGTTTTATCAACTTATGAAGATGATCCAGTCTACAGCTCTTGAGTCAACAGTACATTGAGTCGTTCACAGCAGTTCTCGAGTCAACAGTACACTGATCTGAGGACAGCAGCTTTCGCATCAGCAGTACATTGAGTCGATCACAGCATTATGCGAGTCACCAGTACACTGAACAGAGAATCACCTCTTTCGGACATAATACTGAGAACTGCTCATCAGTGAGCAGCTGATGAGCATGCGTGAACTGAGGACTTGAATGAGGGGGCGAAACTTTTCAGTCGAGAGATGTAAACAATTTTTACTATTGAGTATTGTGCATGCAGATTATATCTGAAGTTGTGATGAGCTGGATCATGGTTTGTGTAAAAATGTGTGAGTTGATTAAGACTAGTTTAATCACTTTTTATGATTTAAAAATGTGTAGAACATCCACGTTTGTATATCAGTGTCAGTATTTGGTGCTTTAGGTGCAAAACTTTAATGTAGGATGTACTGTAAGATCACTGAATGAAACACTGATGACAATAAACACACTTATTATTATAACTTAATTAAATAAAATTTTATAATCAGCAATATGCCTTTACATATGGCTTTATTTAATGTGTTTGTGCGTGTATTCTACGACGCTGGCATATTATTCCCATCATTATAGAAACTATAGTTTTGGCAAGTAATTTAGGACATCTACATTGTGCATGACACAAGTAATTTTCCAAAAATTATTTACAGACAGATTGTTTTTAATTGATTATATCACAATTCCAGTGGGTCAGAAGTTTACATTCTCTAAGTTAACTGTGCCTTTAAGCAGCTTGGAATATTCCAGAAAATGATGTCAAGCCTTTAGATAATTAGCCAATTAGCTTCTGATATGCTAATTGGAGTCAATTGGAGGTGTACCTGTGGATGTATTTGAAGGCCTACCTTCAAACTCAGTGCCTCTTTGCTTGACATCATGGGAAAATCAAAAGAAATCAGCTAAGTCCTCAGAAAAAAAAAAAACATTTGTGGACCTCCACAAGTCTGGTTCATCCTTTGGAGCAATTTCCAAACGCCTTAAGGTGCCACGATCGTCTGTACGTACAGTAGTATGCAAGTATAAACACCATGGGACCATGTAGCCATCATACTGCTCAGGAAGGAGATGCATTCTGTCTCCTAGAGATGAACATAGTTTGGTGTGAAAAGAACAAATCAATCCCAGAACAACAGCAAAGGGCACTGTGAAGATGCTGGAGGAAACAGGTAGACAAGTATCTATATACACAGAAAAAACGAGTCCTATATCGACATAACCTGAAAGGCTGCTCAGCAAGGAAGAAGCCAATGCTCCAAAACTGCCATAAAAAGCCAGACTACAGTTTGCAAGTGCACATGGGGACAAAGATCTTACTACCTGGAGAAATTTCTTATGGGCTGATGAAACAAAAATTTAACTTTTTGGCCATAATGACCATCATTATGTTTGGAGGAAAAAGGGCGTGGCTTGCAAGCTGAAGAACACCATCCCAACTGTGAATCATGGGGGTGGCAACATCATGTTGTGGGGGTGCTTTGCTGCATGAGGGACAGGTGCACTTCACAAAATAGATGGCATCATGACGAAAGAAAATGATGTGGATATATTGAAGCAACATCTCAAGACATCAGCCATGAAGTTAAAGCTCATCGCAAATGGGTCTTCCAAATGGACAATGACCCCAAGCATACCTCCAAAGTTGTGGCAAAATGGCTTAAGGACAACAAAGTCAAGGTATTGGAGTGGCCATCACAAAGCCCTGACCACAAACCAATGGGCAGAACTGAAAAAGTGTGTGCAAGCAAGGAGGCCTACAAACCTGACTCGGTTACACCAGTTCTGTCTGGAGGAATGGGCCAAAATTCCAGCAAATTATTGTGAGAAGCTTGTGGAAGGCTACCCAAAATGTTTGACACAAGTTAAACAATTTAAAGGCAATGCTACCAAATACTAACAAAGTGAATGTAAACTTCTGACCCACTGGGTATGTGATGAAAGAAATAAAAGCTGAAATAAATCATTCTCTCTACTATTATCCTGACACTTCACATTCTTAAAATAAAGTAGTGGTCCTAACTGACCTAAGACAGAAAATGCCTGTCTACTACAATGTCAATGCTACGATTAAATGTCAGGACTTGTGAAAAACTGAGTTTAAATGTATTTGGCTACGGTGTATGTAAATTTCTGACTTCAACTGATATATATATATATGATACTGCCACCTAACTAAGGTTCTATTTTTTTACCTGTTCTTTTTTGCTCAAAAATTTCTCCGAGCAATAAATTTTTCCTCAGTGTAGTTGTATTTAGATATACTCACTAAGCACTTTATTAGGAACACTATGTTCCTAATAACATGGTATTCTGCTGTTGTAGCCCATCCGCCTCAAGGTTCGATGTGTTGTGCATTCTGAGATGCTCACTACAATTGTACAGAGTGGTTATCTGAGTTACAGCAGCCTTTCTGTCAGCTTCAACCAGTCTGGCCATTCTCTGTTGATCTCTCTCATCAACAAGGCATTTCCATCTGCAGAACAGTTGCTCACTGGAAGGTTTTTGTTTTTGGCACCATTCTGTGTAAACTCTAGAGACTGTTGTGCGTGAAAATCCCAGGAGATCAGCAGTTACAGAAATAGTCAAACCAGCCCGTCTGGCACCAACAATCATGCCATGGTTGAAATCACTGAGATCAAAAAAAATGTTCCCCATTTTGATGGTTAATGCGAAAATTAACTGAAGCTCCTGACCCGTGATGATTTTATGCATTGCACTGCTGCCACACGATTGGCTGATTAGATAATCGCATGAATAAGTAGGTGTACAGGTGTTTCTAATAAAGTGTTCAGCGAGTGTATATTGGACCTCAGTTCTTGTGGATACTTTTCAAATAAGCACTGATTTCTTTTTTTTTTTTTTTTTTTTTTTTTTTTGAAGGAACAGAACTCACCATTCTTAGAGATATATGATACACACACAATCTCAAGTGCATCTTGTAAAACATGTTACCTATAGAACAGACTTGAACTTATCCAAGGAGTTTTAAGTGTGTGTTTGAGCAGAGCACCAGCATGTTGTTTGTAAGAGCAAACACGTTCTCCTTCTGAATTAACAAACCAAGATGCTGTGTATACTTTACCGTGAGTCTGCTTATCTGTGGCATCTGTTTCTGAAGTATGTGTTTGTACTTCAGCAGATCATGGGAACCATGGGTTTATTTATCAATGACAGTCCTAAAGTGGACCCCTGAACTAAACAAACAAAAGCAAGGTGCTGTGGTCCCTGTCTCCAAACTGTTAGAATTACGTCACACTTTGGTAGGAAGTGGGAAAGGATTGAGTCGGTTTACAGTCTCAGCTCAACAGATGTCTGAAGCAGTTACGATCACATATTAAACTGAACTTTGCATTTAATCTCATCTTAATATTTGTTTAACTACTACTCAGACTAAAGAAACTTTAAATAAATGTAAAGTCCATTTAATGAACAACAATCATTATAAAAGAGGGCAGAACTGTTAAAATAAACTTTTTACTTTTTCATGCATATCGCTTTCTAAAACTATTAAACTTCACTTTCATTAACCTCCAAATTTAGGGACACAAGACAGAAGGAGATCTTATACATTTACAGACACCTCACAAACGTCACATCTAAGTGCCAAGGGCCATTCTCACAAAAAAGCTGGAATAAACTCGGTGCACTTGATGAAATGCATGAAAAACAAAGCTTATTTTGAGGGTATAATTCATTTAAAAATAAAAAAATAAAATCCTCCCTTAAATACTCTGATTATTTATTTATTGTTCTAATCGAGCACCAATACTAACTTTCTATGCTGCATGTGTGTGCTTTACTTGGTTTGTAATCCTACAGTATATTAGTGACTGATTAGAGTTAATTGTGTGCTGAATTAATAACAACCACTTCACCAACAGTTCAGGGATTATTGATTTTTTGAATCCAGACAGTCAAAGGACAAGAGACAATCAATTCTATTCATTACTATCATTATTGTGTGTTTAACCTAACATTCTTGTAGTTTATCTTTTAAATGTTAAGGTTTGAATTTGGGTCAGCCAAACAGGCCATGGTTCAGCAGCTGCTAGATGGGGTTCTAGGAGACCTAGGTGTAACCGACTAGGCGAGGTGTGCTAGGAAAGCTTTTTCTCATGCTCATGCATTTCTCCTGATCCAGGAACAGAGAGTTGGCCTTGATTGACAGGTCATGCTCCAGAGTCACTTTTGTCTTGACCAGGTTCTGGAGAGTGTTCTCAGCCTCTATCAACCTCTCTCTCAACTTGTGAATGGTGTCTTCAATCTCCCTTACCTCAGTAATCAACCTGAGAGATAGAGAAAGGGAAGAACATGGAGAAAAGTGAGATTAATGCAAATATACCTTGATGTTGTTAATTTGTATTGCAAAACATGTGAAGCTATTTCCATTGAAACCCTACTTCTTCTTCTCCTGGCAATAAACACAAGTACTGCCTTTTATTTACTGTGACCTTTGTTCCTGAAGGGCTCTTTAAAAGACCAGTTTAGCTCAGCATGAATTGTCATGCTTGTCCAGGCTGTTTAATGCTGGTCTGGTGCTGAAGGATCAGCATAAGATGTTCTCCATCAAATCTTACCTGGTTAAAATGGTCAACTAGCATGGTCTTTCTAGTTGACCTTGCCTGTCAAGCTAGTTAAGAAGCCTGCTGAGAACCAGCACCCAGAAGACAAAATGTTAAACAGCTATGCTGGTCTTTTCAGCAGAGCTGTTACCTGTGGTGAGGGTTATCCCTGCAGAGCTCAATTTTGGGTCTGCGAGTTCTTTCTTCCAGGCGCGTCTGGGCCACTTTAAGTGGGTTCTCTTTGTCTCGAATTGTCTTTTTCAGAGCTTCAATCAGCATTTCAGTCTGGAAAATTTCCTGAAGTGTCTAATAGTAGAGGAGAACAAAGCGAGAGAAAGAGAGTTGATTGAATAAATGCCAATGTCAATAGAGTTTGACTTCCTGAGTCTTCTCAACGTCACAAATTGTTCATGAAATGGTTTGACAAATGCAATTGTCTTTACTGTGTTGGTGCATTTTATATTGAAACAGAAAGTCACAGACCAGCAAAACCATAATTTGCAACTTGCTTTTAGAAGTCTGTTGCATTAGGGAGAGAAGCATTTTGTTGGACAAAAATGTCTATATGCCCCTGGGTTCAAGATGAGTCAAAAATATTTTTGGTCTATTTTCCCAGAAAATAAAGACTGTATATTCAAAATATAACCATTTAATCATTTTTTGTCAAAGTTTAGAAGTTCACACACATATACAGGTAGATGGCCTTAAAGCTAATAGAATGAAATCTAAAAAAATAAAATAAATAAAAAATTTGTAGGGTTTCGTCAATTTCATAGGGTCTTGTTGTTGTAACAGGCCAAAGAGCTAACTTTGTTAAATGTTAGAAACTAATGTTAAACTATTTTTGAGACTGCATTAAGTCAGATATATGAGGGATCTTGAAGGGCATTGTAGTTCCCATAGTAGCAGGTCTGTCTTCCACATAAATTCATAATGGTTATTCAAAAATATACAGGATTAAGTGTATATGGTTACAGAGATATCTCTCATATCACAACACTGTGCTTAACACTACCCTCCCTCCCTCGCCAACCCCAACACATTTTTAAGTAATCTCATTCTGACCAGTCATCATCTCCAATGGTGGTCTTTATTGGTTACCTCATGCCTCTGATAACAGCTGTCAATGGCTAAAAGCTTATGGACAGCTGACAGAGAGCCTCGTGCACTTCATTAATCTTCTCAACAATAGACTCCAGTGTCTAGAGGATTCAGTCTAGATCTTTATAACACACACATGCAGGCAAGTAAAAGGCAATTTATTTTAGGACCTCTTTTAACACAAACATTGAGTAGTAAACTTATCTGGATAAGTGAGAAGGGTCTAAGCTCTACCACAAAATGATGGAGGAGAGAGGACATTTTCTTTTCATTCTTTTTAATTTCTTGAATAAGTTTATTTTCGTCATTTTCTTTTACTCTTTTTTTCCTTGTCTTGTCTTTTTCTTCTTTTTATTTTCTTGAAAAAGTTTATTTTCTTTTTCCTTTCTTTGTTTTTCTTGTCTTGTCTTGCCTTTCCTTTTTTCTTTTCTTTTTCATTTCTTGAAAAAGTTTCTCTTCCTTTTGTTTATTTTCTTTGTTTTTCTTGTCTTGTCCTTTTTGTGTTTTTCTTTTATTGTATTTTCTTTTCTCATCTTTTTCTTGTCTTTTTCTATTCATTTTATTTTCTTTTTTGTCTCTTGGCTTGTTTTTTTTTTTTTTTTTTTCTTTTATCTTTTCTTCTCTCCTCTTTTCTTTTGTTTTCTTTTCCTTTTCTTTTTATTTTCTTTTTTTTCATCTCTTCTCTTCTCTTTCTTTTTATTTTATTTTTTTCTTTTCTCATATATATATATATATATATATATATATATATATATATATATATATATATATATATATATATATATATATATATAAGCACTTTTGAGATGGAAATGTGAAACAACATATGAACAAATGAATGTAATGACACGTGACATTCAGCATCCTGTGTTTACCTTAGCCAGATGAGTCTGTAGATTGTTCTTGGCATCTGCTGTCTCAGAGATACGGTTGGTGAAGGACACATTTACTGTGTTAAACTGGTTCCACATCTCGTTTGAAGTGGCACTGAGCATAATCTCAATCTCGTCACGGAGTTTGTGAGAGGTGGCGCGTTCACTCTGAGAATGAAGGATGTTGTCGTCAGTAAACTTCGACCAGGAGTCTGGAAGACTGACTCTGTTAAAAACATAAAAAGAAAAGTATAATTCATTTGATCTCTGAATTAAAAGTATTTAATTACTGTTTCTTAAAGGGGTAATATGTATCATGAGGAATTACATTTTCTTAAAGGCACAGCAGCAAAAATTTGCTTTTTATTTCTAAGAGTGGGAGAGAAGGTTGAACAATTTTAATAAGACAGTTTTACATGCAAAACAATTTACTAACATTATAAGTGGGAATCAGGGGAAAAAAAGTAACATGATAAATATTCATGTAATATGACCTCTTTAAAGAAAATCCCACCCATATGTATAAAGCATTGTAAACACAACAACTGTCTACTACACTCACGAGGGGTCCAGGCGATCGATTCCTCTGTAATAGCTTATACCGTCAGAGGTGTTTCTGAGATGGTGACACCTGTCGTCAATTCTCTGTGCCGTGACTTTATCACTCAAGTCTCTCTCTAGCTCATGCTGTGCCGCTCGATTCGACCTGAGGAAGTATACACAACACACAGCAGGTGTCCAGAAACCTTTCAGAATCAATATAACCGCAATATGCATTGCGTTGCAAAGACGTCTTGATTATTCATCAAAATTCTTTCAAGGAATCAGATGAATACAAAATGGACCATATTAATGAAAACTTGTTAAAAATATATTTATTTTAGGGTTTTCCGCATGACTCACGCTAGTTGAGCAATAGCTCGGTCTAAATGTCGTCTCATTCTCTCCTGACATGACCTAATCACCTCTACCTCCTGCAAAAATAAATAAATAAAGAAAAGAAAAGAAAAAATCATTTATGTACTCATTTATGTTATTAGTTTATGTAATAAAATGTTTAATTTACTAATTCAATTCATGCAAAACACTTAAGAGAGGGGGCCTGGGAAGCTCAGTGGTAAAAAAAGACGCTGGCTACCACCCCTGGAGTTTGCTAGTTCGCTAGTTCGAATCCCAGGGCGTGCTGAGTGACTCCAGCCAGGTCTCCTAAGCAACCAAATTGGCCCAGTTGCTAGGGAGGGTAGAGTCACATGGGGTAACCTCCTCGTGGTCACCATAATGTGGTTTGTTCTCGGTGGGGCGCGTGGTGAGTTGAGCGTAGTTGCCGCAGTGGATGGCGTGAAGCCTCCACACGCGCTATGTCTCCGTGGCAACGTGCTCAACAAGCCACGTGATAAGATGCGTGGGTTGACGGTCTCAGACGTGGAGGCAGCTGGGAGTCGTCCTCCGCAACCCGGACTGAGGCGAATCACTATGCGACCATGAGGACTTAAAAGCACATTGGGAATTGAGCATTCCAAATAAAAAAAAATAAATAAAAAAAAACACTTGAGAGACACAAAAAAATACCCCTTGAAAAAAATCCAATCACCACTATAAAAAAAAAAAAAAAAGATGCAATTAAAGTGAATGGCGACTGAGACTGACAGTCTGCCTAGCATATACTTTTGTGTTCCAAGGGAAAAGAAAGTCATAGGAGTTTAGTACAACATGAGGCAATGAAGTTAATGATGAACATTTTAATTTTAAAGGAACTGTTCCTTTAAGAAAGCCTTAAGCATTTACATTAAGGCTCAGGTGACTTTACCATAATTAGATCTTTCTCTACGTTGTCATGAACCAGGTCAATAGACATCCGTTTCTCTCGGTGGAACAGACATTCCTGAGACACCTAGAGAAGGAAAAGTGTAAAAATATAGATATAGGCCACATCCACAATAATACATTTTCATTTGAAAAAACATTGATTCCGCTATGTTTAGGCTTTTAATCCACACTGTTTTTATCCACAGAAAACATAGCATTTAGAAAACGATATCCATTATTGCATACTTTGAAAAAACGAATGCATTAGGAAACTGAAAATGGAGGTATAAATGGATAGTGTGGACGTGGCCATAGATATTTGTTTTGTATTGTATTGTATAGTATTCTATTGTATTCTATTCTATTCCATTCTACAATCATATAGCATATGATCACATGTAAATATGGCTGCAAAGCAACACTGAGCAAACTGAGAGAATTAATGAATGAATGTTACATTTATATAGCACTTTTCTGACACTACACTCAAAGCGCTTTACACAGTGAACAGGGGAGAGAGTTTTAATGATGACTGAATGGTGTGTGTAGTATAACATCATGATGTTATAATATCACAGTTGCCTTGTTATAAGGAACGCTTCCTGGTTTAATAAACTGTGACAATGGCAATACTAGTAAGCAAATATAACAGAATGAAAATGTCTGTGTTCATTCTTGTGATCATTCCTGCGAGGTGATGGCAGTGTCACTACGCTTGCAACTCATCCAAGACACTAGTCACCATGTTTTTTGTGTTCTCTATGGAAACAGTCCCTTAATGTGACTCAGATGTGTAACTCTGTAAAGACAGAGTCATTGAGGTCTTTGGGTAGATCTAGTGTACTTTGTGGTCAATTTGATTGAGAGTGTATATCTTACACCCTTCTAGGTTCTGTTACCAAGTGGTTTTAACAATAGGTCACCTGACACGCTGCTGTGGGCTTTTCTAGTTACTGTTCTAGATCACTGTGACCCAAATTAAGTAATTAGCTGAGAAAAATACAATTCAATGTTTAATTCTAAGAGTCAATGAGAGAATGGAAAATGGTAATGAAATACTAAAGTACGTATGTTGTTGGCCCCGTAAAAAAAAAAAAAATATATATATATATATATATATATATTTTACAAATATCATAAGTGGACCTTAAGGGAAAATATTAAAGGGATAGTTCACCCAAAAAATTAAAATTCTGTCATCATTTACTCACCCTCATTTTGTTCATAACTGCTTGACTTTCATTTTTCCATGAAACACAAGAGGAGATTTAAAAGAGCTGCACTGACATTCTTCAAAATATCTTCTCTTTTGTTCCACGGAGGAAAGTCATACATGTTTGGAGTGACATGAGGGTGTGTAAAATCATTTTGGGTGAACTAAAATATATGATATGTCGCCTTTAAACGATGAGGATCCCAACATGGGGATTGCACACCAGCATCTAATTCAACAATTTTTTACTGTCTTCTGCCACACACACTGACCTGAAGTGGCCCCTCAGTCTCAGCGATTGCTCTTTCAAGCCTCCTTTTTACCTCCGTCAGTGCTGCTATCTCTGTCACCATGTTGTCTATCTCATGATTGAGCTCAGATCTCCAGAAGCTGATGTCATTTAGCCTCTCTCCAATGTTCTTGCTGGTGGTCTCCTGAGTTTTGCGGGTCAGCTGGTCCTTATCCTGGATCAGCCGGATAGTGTCCCTCCGAAGCCTTTCTGCACTGTTCCGGGACGACTCTGACTCCCTGTAGTTAATCTGGTTGGACTTGTACCAGTCATCTGGCATGTACCGCGTACTAAGAGCAGTCCTATTTGAGGGGTAGAACATGGTCTTGGCCCGGACCAAGTCCAGGTTGTCTCTTTGAAGGCCTGCTACAGTCGGGATAGCACTGCCACTCCTGTAGTAAGAATTAGTCCTCCAGGGCATGTTTGAATTCTGGTTGTAGGTCAATGTGGGCTGGTGGCTCCTGTAGCTAGATGCCATGGTGGAAATGGCTGGGAGGAAGTGGCTAGTTTTAGGCCGTGCGTAAGTGGCCGTTTGGGTGGATCCAATTAGCTCCATGTGTCAATCAAATGGCCACCTATTTCTAGGGAAATCTGTGGGTTAATAACTATATGTCTGGGCTGCATGTGTGTGGCTGTCTCACACAGGGAAACACTGGCATCTGGCCCTAATATCACACTGTGTTAAATAGCTGAAGCAATGTTGAACTGGTGCCATACAGAATAGAGCAATAGAAAATTATTTTGCAGTGCATGCACAGGTAAAACTTTGTAATAATTTTTTGTACATTACTACATAATTTAAAAAAGCATTATAAAATGTATTACTGTACCTTCAAATATGCATACATATGAAAATATAAGATTTAAAGTATAATTAAACGTAACTATTTGAATGTGCATTAGCTAATCTCTTAAACGTTATTTAATCTATATTTATGTTATTAATTAAAGTTTTATACATGTTATATATACATAAAAGGCATTTTCACACCATTAATATATTGACCCAGATCTTGGAAATAATGTTGACTGACGAATGAGCAAGGCAATCTATAATTGTAATTGTTAATGTAATTTAACAGCAGGTAATTTAAACTCACCCTATCGTGGAATCTCGTCCGTCACTCTCATGAAGTGCTCGTGCAGGTGTGTACTGCTGACAGGTGTGAGTGTGCACCTATTCCCAAACCTTTGTGAAGAGCTTTGCGCAGACGCAGGAGATCTCTAATGGCACTGATTGTGAATTATTGATAGACAAGCCCTTGACCAGTCATCAAGATTTCCGTCAGAGGTAAAGCCAATCCAGAACACAAGATTCAAGTTTACAGGTACATATTCAGTAGCAACCATGAACTTTATCAAATGGATAAATAGGCAGACTATCTATCTATCTATCTATCTATCTATCTATCTATCTATCTATCTATCTGTCTGTCTGTCTGTCTGTCTATCTGTCTGTCTGTCTGTCTTCCTTCATTAACTGACTACACCGCATGATCTTACTGCATGCTTTCTGGGCAGCTGTCGCCCCTGGTGAGTTATTGCACAAGTCTCTGTCCAGTCTCCATTCAGAATACATAAATTAGCTGTAACAGTTCAGCAGTTTCAAAGTGATCAGCAGTGAATGAACTGAGACAAAGGGTCACTCGGATCCTCTGAGAGACAGAGGACTGCATGCAGTACGGATAGTTTTTTGGCATACTGTACTTTCATATCATGTTATGTTGACCATGCACACTAAAATATAATCTCTCATATATGACTTCATACATTTTATTAATACCATATTATTTTCATCAAATACTTAATTCATTTCATTGCAGACCTCATTATTTCATGCAAGATAGATTTCACATTCATTCACACAACTTTTCATCAATATAATTTATATATATATATATATATATATATATATATATATATATATATATATATATACACACACTCACTGAGCACTTTATTAGGAACACCTTATTCATGCGAATATCTAATCTACCAATCGTGTGGCAGCAGTGCAATGCATAAAGTCATGCATAAACTGGCCAGGAGCTTCAGTTAATTTTCACATCACCCATCAGAATGGGTAGAAAATTTGATCTTAGTGATTTCGACCGTGACATGATATTTGGTGCCAGATGGGCTGGTTTGAGTATTTCTGTAACTGCTGATCTCCTGAGATTTTCACACACAACAGTCACTAGAGTTTACTTAGAATGGTGCCCAAAAACAAAAAAAAATATCCAGTGAGCAGCAGTTCTGCGGAAAGAAGCGCCTTTTTGATGAGAGAGGTTAACAGAGAATGGCGAGACTGGTTTGAGCTCACAGAAAGGCTACGGTAACTCAGATAACCACTCTGTACAATTGTAGTGAGTAGAATAGCATATCAGAATGCATAACACGTCGAACCTTGTGGCGGATAAGCCACGTCGGGCACTTTCTAAGGACCATAGTGTCCAAATAAAGTGCTCTGTGAGTGTATATAATTGTTATCGATTTAACACATTAATGTATAGCGATTAATTATATGAACAATAACGCATTATTTTTTATTATTATTATTAAGTAATAAATTATGTTCCTATCATCGGAGCAAGAGCATGTCAGGGAAGGCATGGGGAATGATGATAAATTTACCATGTTAAATTAAAAGATAAATAAATACAATAAAATGTATTGTGAAGATAAATTAATTAATAGCTTAAAAGACTATAGTCCAGCTTAATAGACTCTAGCTCTATGGCGTAACAATACTGTTAAATGTCGAGAGCACATACATGTCATCCGAAAGCGCATACATGCACTGGTTGTGTGAGTGCGAATCTCTCCGCTGGCACACAGATTTTCTTCGCTCTTGCACAAAACTAGACGCACACTCTCAAATATTCACTGCTCTCTTATGAAATCTTCCTGCTTTCGAAAAGTGAGTGTGTGTACTCAAAACGTGCCCTGTGCAATCTTTTTTTCTATCTATTATAACGGCATTTAGATCTGTTTCTACCCAAATTGTAAGGACATTGTTTGGGATTTTTAGAAAATTTCCCTCATCTATGACCTAACCCTAAGGTCATATCAGTAGACCACCCTATATTCTTAATTGATTCATTCATTCATTCAAATCAAAATCAAATCAAATCACTTTATTGTCACACAGCCATATACACAAGTGCAATGGTGTGTGAAATTCTTGGGTGCAGTTCCAATCAACATAGCAGTCGTGACAGTGATGAGACAGTATACCAATTTACAATAACATCAAATTAACACAACACAATTTAAACATCTAATATACACATAATTACACACAACAATATACAAATAATAACATACACTGTACAGTATACAATACGCTGTTTTTGTTTTTTTTTTTGTTTTTTTTTTACTATATAGATACACATTATTCAATACAAATTAAAAATTAAAATATATATTAAAAAAACAGTATGTATAGATATATATATATATATATATATATATATATATATATATATATATATATATATATATATATATAGAATGTACAGTATTGTACTGTATTGACATTCAGGCTGTCGGTTGATAGTTATTCTTGCGAATGCTAGATTTTTCAATATATATATATATATATATATATATATATATATATATATATATATATATATATATATATATATATATATCACACACACACACACACACACACATAAATTATATATATACTCTGGATTTAATATTTATACAGATAGTTATGTGTTTGAGTAAAATAAACATTTTTGTTTTATTCTATAAAGTACTGACAACTTTTCTCCCAAATTCCAAATAAAAATATTGTCATTTAGAGCATTTATTTGCAGAAAATGACAACTGGTCAAAATAACAAAAAAGATGCAGTGTTTTCAGACCTTGAATAATGCAAAGAAAACAAGTTCATATTCATTTTTAAACAACACAATATTAATGTTTTAACTTAGGAAGAGTTCAGAAATCAATATTCAGTGGAATAACCCTGATTTTCAAACACAGTTTTCATGCGTCTTGGCATGCTCTCTACCAGTCTTTCACATTGCTGTTGGGTAAATTTATGCCACTCCTGCCACAAAAATTAAATGGGGTTTTCAATGGGGTTCAGGTCTGAAGATTGGGCTGGCCATGACAGGGTCTTGATCCGGTGGTCCTTCATCCTCACCTTGATTGCCCTGGCTGTGTGGCATGGAGCATTGTCCTGCTGGAAAAACCAATTATCAGTGTTGGGGAACATTGTCAGAGCAGAAGGAAGCAAGTTTTCGTCCAGGATAACCTTGTATGTGGCTTGATTCATGCGTCCTTCACAAAGACAAATCTGCCCGATTCCAGCCTTGCTGAAGTACCTCCAGATCATCATCGATCCTCCACCAAATTCATAGCTGGTGCAAGACACTGTGGCTTGAAGGCCTCTCCAGGTCTCCGTCTAACCATTAGACAACCAGGTGGAGGATCACTGGTGGTCAGGGTTAGGTTAGGGTTATGGTTAGGTTATTAGGAGACTATTTAGCCCGAGACAAAGCACTGCATGATCTGAGCTATAGAAGCACAATTTATGATACCATTGTTCTCAGATTTTACGATAAGGATATAGCTGTAGGTAGAGCTCCAAAAAGGGGCGGGAGCTCCAAACCACCAGCAAAAATATAGGAAGCCCCTAACCTAACCCTTTTCCTAACCCCAACCCTGAGTGGAATTGACGCCCCCTTTTGGAATTGGCGCAACCCCCTTTTGGAGTAACCCTACCCACTTCTGGAGTAACCTCGCCTTATTTTGGAGATTCCACCACCATTTGGAGATCTCCATTCTGCAGCTATACAGTACCTACTTGGATTTTACTGCTGATTTGAAATATGTTCTTTGATCGTAATCTTGACCAACCATTTTAAAGATTTCTTTTTTGCCCCATTCAAGTAGATAGGAGCTGCACCTTTATGCAACTTTTATCCAATAGCTGCCCGGGAGTTTTCCAAAGATGGCCAACAAGTGGACTGACTTGCCTGGAAAGAGACTTTGCTAATGCTTATGCAGAAGAATTTAAGGGATAGTTCCATGTTGTTCTAAACCCATTTGACATTCTGTCTTCTGTTGAATAGAAAAGGAGATGCATGCTTCTTTTTTCCATAATTTACAATTGAAGTGAATGGTGACTGAGGCTAACAATCTACCTAACATCTTCTATAGTATAACTTAGTAACATTTTAATCATGGCTTGGTGGGTTATACCAACTAATCTAGAATTCTTTGTTTTTGTTTCTGTGTTGCACTATTTTGCATGTCAACTAACACTGGTTACCATTATTTTAGACATTCATCTCTCTGAATGGGGAGAATCTGAGCTAGGAATCTGTGTGATAGGTCATTGGACACCTTCTAATTATTGCATGGCCTCCACTACCTCCACTGCCCCCTCTATGAGGATGGGTTGCTGTTGCTTTATAAATGGTTTATTCAGCAGGAAGAGAGCACACTAGGCTGTTTAACACAGAACAATCATCCATGTGTCCTGTTACAGCCCAAGTTAAGAGACACACATATGTGCCCAGGACTGAGGCTGGGTGTCATGTGTTTATCCTGGGCTGGGGTTGTGTCTCTCAGTTCTGAAGATGGTGATGACATGTATTGACTCATTCAAAGTGAAAATTGCTTTGGTGCTTAGTGCTGCAGTTTTTCCACATGGTCTGGAACGCAACATGTGGGTTTGTCTGCTGAGGACAGGGACAGACTGACAATAGGGAGAACCAGGACTTTTCTCGGTGTGCTGGCCGCGAAACAGGGCCGAATGGCCGAAACCCCCCCCCCGACAACTTTTGGGCAACTTTTTGGGCAACATTTGGGCAACTACCACCCCACACCCCACCCCCCCACTCCCCCCACCCCAGCTCAACTACTTTTGGGCCGTTTTTATTTCAAATCCAGGGCCGATTTGTCTTCAGTCCATCCCTTGCTGAGGAAGAGGGAAAGAATGTGTGTCTGACATTTTGCTCATGCATAAAACCACAGTCAATTTTTTGTAAAATGTTGTACCTATATTACAAAGTGCAAAATTCTAGAAAGTTATTTGCATTTATTGTTGAGTTGTTCCTTAGATTCTGATAGCATGGATTTAGCTGCTTAAAGGAATAGTTCCACCAAAAATGTAAATTGTTTACTCATGTTGTACCCAACCCATATGATGTTATTGTGTGCTACCTTATTTTACAAGGAAAATCGGAAAGAATCTTTATTCAGATCTTTTCCCATATAATGACAGTTTATAGTGACCAACTGTCAAGCTTTAAAAATGATAGAAAGGCACTATTTTAAAAAAAGTACAGAATGAAAAGGTTTTATAATCTGGTCACTAGGTGGCTCGTTGGTGAAATGAACACTAGAGGCGCTACCACAACAATGACTTTTATTCCCTTTCACACAAATCATAATTAAAATGACAGATTATCAGTTCATAAATACAAATTTTTTGCTCTGTTCCTACCACAATGCTATCTTATGACATAAAAACGGTGTTACTGTAGCACATTACTTGTTAGGCGATACATTAAAACTTCTGCACTACATAACTAACTACATTTAGAAGCTTGTTCAAGCACAAACTAATTGAGTGGTAGCTTAACTGATATAGTATTGCACTTGCGATGCAAAGGTCCGGGGTATGAGTCCAGAAGAGCATGTAATCCAAAAGTGTCAGCAAATGCGTTTTTCATCTGCCATTTAATTTCATGACACTATAGGATAGGCTTAGGTTTAAGGTTTAGGGTATTAAGATAGAATTTGTAGATTTAAAACCTGATAGAGCATCAACCTTAGAAACCTAACATGTTTGGGAAAGCATTTCAACTCGCATTTAGTGCCGCACAGTGGACATTACACCCGAGATCTGCCACAATGCATGCAATGAAGAACATATTGTCATTTTGCTAAAATTTTTATGTGATCAAGCTGAGATTTTCCATAAATAATTGCCAAAATTTTGGTCTGATCCTATTGCATGCTATTTTATGGTTTCAAAAGACTTGGAATATAGTGCATGAGTACTGATCCTTTAATGGTTCTTAGATAGATTTTTTTTTTTTTTTTTAATTTTACACAATATATTTATTTATTTATTTATTTATTTTGACAGCTATAGTCACTGAAATATCTTTGTATGGAAAAGAGCTGCGTGAACATTCTTCAAAAAATCTCCTTTTGTGTTCCACAGGATTTTTTTTTTATAGCATACAGGTTTAGAACGACATGAAAGTGAGTAAATAAAAACATAATTTTAATTTTAGGGTGATCTTTTACTTAAAATATCAGCTTTTTCATCACTTTCAGTGTACAGCAGTTCATGACATTCTCGGCTCACCGTACCTCCCTTCCTGTTGCTCTCTCAGCCATAGGATCAGAGTTTCTCAATGTGAGCCTCCCCAACCAGAGCCCCTCTCTGTTATCCCACTGCTGTTTCTCCTTGATGTCTGTGCCTTTACTAAAATAACACTGCATGAATTCCCTGTTAGAGAACCCATCCAACAGAATACAAAAGGGAACATCTACGCTAAATAGTCATCCACAATTTTTACGTCATCCAGTCTTTTTCATTTTGACATGAATGTTTGATAAATGAATTCTCTTTTCTTATGAACTCAACTATAAAATGAGGTACAGTTGTAGAGAAAGTTTCTGAATGCATTCTCAAAGGTGGTCTAATATCGCAACCATCAGTTTTCTCTGTCAACAAAGTAAGCTGAGATTCAAAAGGGTGTTGTTCCAGCGGATCTGTCTCTTGACACACATTGGGAAGTACACACACATAAGCAAATTAGATGTCATGTCATAGGATCTCCCCGCGTTTAATATGCCCAGTAAAGGCATACACAAGAAACCCATCCGTGACATCCTATGTGCCCTCCGAACAGCAAACATCTCCCCATTCCCCATAGGCTTCAGCCTAGAACGTGAGTGTAACATTAGAGTATCCTAAATTTACCCTATTACTGTACACTGCGGTGTACTACTGCATGCCATGAATGCATAAGAGGACAAACCCATTATATTAATGCTATGGAGTCTTGCAAAGAGCATTTTGAGTATCAGTAGACATGCAAAATGGAATCTGAGTTCAGTTGGGTATGTAGTTTGTGCAAAAAGCACTCTTAACGGTTGTTTTGCAGTGTAGATTCAAAAGAACCAACCCCTAAGAATCATTCTCCAATTTATCAAATCAAATGTTTTCTTGACAAAATTAATGAATAGAACTTTTCTGTTTATCCTAACTCATGCTTGTCAGTCATCCATGATTTTAGTTATTTAATCTTTCCATTTCGTCAGAATTACGGATGATGATTTTTTGTTGCGCAACCCCTGAAAGCATCTAAAAACGTGGCGCTCCTGCACGAGACAGTGTAAAAACATCAAGACCTAGCATGATTTCCATCTAGCGCAAGTTTACATAGGAAAACAACTGAAAAACAGCATGATCAGACACAAAAAGCGTTCGGTTTAAACAGTTCCTAAGACAACTGACAACCTCACGTGGGCCACTGAAAATTTCAAACGGCTGTTGGATAGTCCTGAGTTACACTGTATATTTCACACTGTAAATTTAAAGATGCAACTCATGAGAGTCATTTGTTTGGAAATCGGGCTACACTGGTCACACTGTATATTTAGCACTGAAGATTCAAAAGAACCAACTCATGAGAGTAATTTGTTCAGTAATCAGACAACAGTAGTTTCACTGTATGTTTTGTGCAGTAGATTCAAAAGATCCAACTCAGAGTCATTTGTTTGGGAGTCGGGCTACACTGGTCACGCTATATGTTTCCGATTCTGATTAAAAAGTGGTGTTGCAGTGCTGCTGAAGTGCAGGAAACACATTCCGAGTATTTTAGTACAGTGCTGCATCTGCATCGGTGGAATAATGCACATTCAAGAATGGCCAATGTAACCGAAAGTCATTAAAATTATCAAAATGGAACCAGTTCTGACTAAGAGCCAGTTATCGGTTCCCAACCCCACCTGGTAGTTTTTAAAGTAGAGTTTATAAGTTTCAGGCTAGGATGAGTGTTTAGAATGGCACACTATGTCTGGCACACAAAAACTGGAGAAGAGACTCAATGATCCATATTCTATTGGATAATCAAAAAGCAATTTTCATAGATAATTGATAAGAGGTTCCGATTTGAAGTGCCACATGCAAAATAGATTTTGAATGTATGACTAAACAGCTGTGCTTTTATTGTGAATCAATGCTCACTGAGGGTTAGGCAGCAAGGGTTTCATGTTAACACTTTGAGACCTGACAGTGGCTGGTATTTTAGGGGATCGGATAGATTGAGAGAGAGAGAGAGAGAGAGAGAGAGAACCTGACTCTTGATCACTCAAATGACGGCATAGCAAAACTCAGGTTTCCATGCTGCAGAGGGTTTGATGGCTGGTTATTTGAGATGAGGTGAGGATGGTCTGTTCTATCTAACATTCCTGTTTGTTACTGGACTATAAAACCCATAATCTCCTCTTCCATCAGCCTACACAGAACACACGTGACGCATGAAGTCTGGAAATGCTGACAGGGAGGAAGTGATGCTATTTACTATCTAAACACAATCAGAATTCAGGGACATAAGATCAGGAAATGGCTCACTCATGTCTCTAGATATTTGGGGAGGATCAATGTTTACCCTTCCTCTTTAACTCCATCAAGAGTGTCACTCACGGAAGACTTAACATCCTGCTTTGTTAAACCAGTGCCCTCTCTTTCTCTGATCTATAATGCTGTTACAAAATCTAGAGAGCTGACAGTGTTGGTTTACTTTATTTTAAGGCTTGATATGCTCCTGTGTGCATCTGACGCAAAGGCTGTTCTAAAAGGTAGTTGCTATCCTCCCTAGAAACTGGGCCAATTGGTTGCTTAGAAAGCCTGGCTGGAGTCACTCAGCACACCTTGAATACTATCTCGTGACTCCAGGGGTGGTAGTCAGCATCTTTGTTCACTGAGCTACCAAGGCCCCCCCGCTCTGTGTATTTTTATGCTTATTAGAATATTGTGTAGTCGTCAGAGTATCGCGTCTCTATTGAAATCAATTGCAAGTCGAGTCTCTTAGTGCAATTAATAGAACAGAATCCAGGTGTCTTCAGACATGTTAATTGTTGACACCCTTTTTTAATCTGAAACACGGCACTCTTGCGCAAGACGAAATGTGGTGCAACTGTCAAAGACATCCATCTAGTGCATGTATAAATGGAATTGAAAAACAGCACAGACGGATGCAAAAACCCTTTTGGTGTGCACGTCACCATTGTAATGCGTTCCAAGTCATTCACTTACACCCTGTCTACACCGGACACAAGCATCACATCCCGTCAAAAGCAAATCACATTATAATCAATGAAGCTGTCTAAACTGGAAGCGTTCATTGCGGTGCGTCATGTAGAAAGTAAATGGATGCCCTCTTCAATTGATGACATGCAACCGGAGCTGATTGATTACTGGACCAGGCACTTTATTTTCCCGTACGTCTGAAATAAAATGATTTTAATTACCGGATAACATACATTTTAATCATTCTGTCATGAATTTTGTTTGTTACTCTGACTGCTACATTAAAGTCAGCTCATGAGGTTTCTGGTCTCTGGTCTACTAATTAAATATTATTTTGCTTCTAACCAAATTTATACGCTGTTTTAACAAAAATAACATTACAATAATAATTATATGATAAATAAATGTTTAAACTAGTAGATTTCTGTTAAAAATGAAGTAGGATACATGTTATTTTCCCATTAAACTGTTGCTGAAGTCTACTCGAGCTCACAGCTGATTGGTCCATGCACATCATTTAGACACTTTGACGCATTCCTCAAACCGTTGCGGCAGACAGGGTGTTATGGTGCTTCAAGATTGTTAGGATGCTACTTTAGGAGGTAGCTGCCTATGTAGGCTGTAGGCAGCGAGGCAGCTCACTAGGGTTTGGTGTTGAGCTTAGTTGTGCATTAATTCAGACTATTGCCACATCAATTATGAAGCTTCTTTACAAACTATAAGATCTCGATTTCATGGAGCTTGTCCTAAATATGTGTAAACCTTATTCATATAATGCAGAATAGCACCTTTGTATCAGTGACTGGGCTGGAGTTGTCACACACTGTAACAAAGTCTATGTTCATTAATAGTACATGCATCCACTCTTTGTCACTGTTGCCAAGAGTCACCATCACATCTGAACAGTTGAGTCACTGAGGCATTAAATCTGATTGGCCAATAGCAGCCCCCCTACTGAGCCATAGATAGTTGGAATATAATACTTCCTTTAGAAGAAGAAAATGGAACATGTGGACACTTAACCCACATTTAAAAATGTATGAATTTGATTGCATTGGAAATTTTACTAAGCATGTTTTGGGGATTTGATATTTTGGGGATTTGCTTTGCTTAAGGTATTATGTCTGTGTGAGATTAATGTTCTGAAAAACCTTAAAAGTGTTGAAAGGTAGTGGCGTTAAATATATCGCAGTTCTGGTGCTGGATCATGTGCCATTTATATACTTGACTGCCTCATTCTAAGCATCAGTGATTCTCCTAAAATATTTCCCAATGGGTGGTCTCTTTAATGGGATAAAGAAAGCCCAAGAAAAGCCTCTTACAGTGTGGAGAGTTCATTATCCTAACTAAGGTTTGTGTATAAGAAAGCACATTTGCAATCTCTGTAGCTTAATGTTCGGGTTAAATATTTTCCATATTCCAAGCTTTCAGCAGCGAGGTTATCAATGGCATGCAATGTGGTCATTATTTGTGCCGCTAATTTGGCTCCTAGACTAAGAGAGGCCTCTAAGTAAAGACCATCAAGGAGTGTTAATGTTGTAATGGTTTCACATTCTTCTCTGTAGGTCTGCTGGAAAATCCTTGGAGGTACTAAGTATGGGACAATATTTGATTACATAGTGGAACTACACAGGCGGCAGTGATCAGATTAGGTTAGACTACAGGGTAACGGGATGGCAGATAAACCTTTGCAAGGTGCATTTGTGCTTTTGAAAAGTGCCAGTCCAAATAAAGGGTCTAGACATACAGCTGGGTGAAGTGTAAATAATGAATATCATAACTGTTTTAAAATGAAATGTTATAGCATTTGTAATGGGCAATAGTACAGCAGAAAAATACACCATATCCGAACTGAAATCACTTGTTAAGTACCTTGCATGTGTAACCGGTCCTGCTCGACCCGCTTCGAGCGGGATTCAAACCGGCATCAGCCGGCATGGGAGGCGGCCGTGATAACGAGGAGGCTAAAGGCTACAGCCTCTAGCGTCAGTCCCTAGTGCACCTCTTGAGGCCAGGGGAGGGAGGTTTACACATACCGCACAGCTATCACGGACCAGCTGGCTCCTGTTACACACACCCCCCTACACCTCACTCCCCTCAGGGTCACGGCACCACTGTAACCGGTCCTGCTCGACCCGCTCCGAACAGGATTCAAACCAGCGTCTGCCGGCATGAGGCAGGTGTGATAACGAGGAGGCTAAAGGCTACAGCCTCTAGCATCAGTCGCTAGTACACCTCTTGAGGCCAGGGGAGTGAGGTTTACACATACCGCACAGCAATCACATACCAGCTGGCTCCCGTTGCACATTGTTAGCGAGCATAATACGAGATATGATACACATTTCTCTATTTTTGTCTTTTCTTAGGTGTGTGAAATGTAAATATCGGTCCTTATCAGGTCTAAGGGTGTGACATCACTACGAGATCTAGGGACATGGCCAATATGATCACACATGAAGTCGGCATGTTGTTTCCGAGAGTTCCAAGATCCTAGGTTCAGCGATATTATGCCGATTCACTGACAAATGCCATCTCTTATCAGACATTTTTGCATCAGCTCCAGCATGTTTAACTTCCCTTGTGGTGCTGCATTTTTGCATTTCCTTCCCTAACATTACATTTTTACTCCACTGATGGTTAGGTTTAGGGTAAGGTTTGGGTTGGGGTAGTTTATAAAATATGCATTCCTCATCACTGTATTACAGCCTGTACAGCTGAAAACAACTTGCATCACAACTTGCTTTTGGTACCCCTTCTTGAATAGTATACCAGGAAAATGGTGCTCATACATGCCCATACGACCAACAACACTTACCGTTTTGGCAACTGGGGCAGTTTTTTGTATTTTGGTAATCACAGACTGATTTTAGCTAAAGAAAATGTAACCTATTGTTTCTGATTTCACTGTCAGATCAGTCTGGCATGGCAGAGGTGTGACTAACACATTCTTTTTTACATGTCTAGCTTTTTCTAGCTGCATTAATCACTGTTGATCAATTTTTATATAATTGTATTGTTTTATCTATGTTCTTCTCAAATCTCCTTGCAGGCCCTCATTCCAGCTAGGTCTGGGTGCCATGCAACCTTGATAAGATATGATATGACCAGTTTGTTCTATCTTATCATCTTTTCCTGCAGAAATATTTTATGGGCATGTTACTATGTTTTTGTTAATGGGGTGCCTCTTAGCCAATCAACTTGGATGGATGAATGGATGTTTCATGGTCATCATGTATAAAGAGGCCCCACAACTTATGATACCTACTTGAGTTCTAGAATTGGTTATGGTTATGATAATAATAGTTATGTCTTAAAAAATTACCCTTGTGACATAGTCTGATTAATACCATGTTTGGAGCAGTTTCCTGTTTTTAGTATAAATAATTATAGAAAATCTGTGATAAACTAATTTTGCATATGCCTATAAATCCTAATATTTCTGTATTTGAAGTTAGTTTAGTTGATTTCAACTTTGATTCTCGGTCTTTGTTCATATTGGTCTCTTTATTGGGTTAAACTTTGTGCTGTGTTTAAATGTTTTACCTAATTTGGTGTTCCCGGTCAAAAATGACCGGCCTATTAAAAATTGCTTATATATCTCTCGATATGCTATATTATCACCAAATATTGGATTAGATCTTTTTGTCAATTTGTTTTCTTTCAATTAGCACAGGTTTTGTATTTCTTTTTGGAGCTTATTGATCGTAGGCCTCGCTGACCTGAGCTTATGCACCTCCTTTTTTAAGTGAAAAAAGCATTCTTTGTGGATAATTTTGGCAATATTAAATAAAATACGAAAACATTCTGTACTATTTATCACACTAGTGTGCTTTAATGTTTAACAAGGAATGTTTTTTTTTTTTTTAAATGCTTTTATAAATGGCACAAAGTCACACTTGTGGTGTTCCCGGTCAATAAGTGTTGTATTACCCAACAATACTAATCTTCTAAATTGCTACATTGGCAACCGTAAACAATATACAGTAAAGCTAATGAACAATATTACTTGGCAGAAGAATTATTATTATTAATATATGTAACTATGTGTTAAACATTTTATAAGGCACCAATGTTGCTTTTGCCGCTGTTTTATAAAAGCAACAAGCCACAACAAGCAGTGCGTTGCAGTGATTTTACCATGGTTAAAGGGACAGTTAATTGAAAAATGAATATTATGTCATCATTTACTTGTCATTTTTGAGGAACAACCAGACTGATCTCATAGTGAATTTGGTGACAGCAGGTCAAATTCTGCTGTGCTAACTGAAATTCAAACCACTGCCCCTAGTGGCTGAAGCTGGAAGTGTTGTTACATGTATAGGCACGTGTGAGCTTCTGTTCTGGGTGAAATATCCACTGAGTGGCACCAAAAGTGAATAGAATTTTAAGTTGTAAATGGTGTGATTAAGTTGTCAGGAATGTATATTTAATTAATCATACACCCTATCCAAAACCCCAACCCTAAAACCTAACCATCAGTTACTGCAACCTCTGAATCATGCTCATCGTTGTTTATGTGAACGTGATTACTTCCTGGTTTCCATGGGAATTAGAACCCGGGTCTCTGAGGCTGCTTGTGTAAAGTGCTATTAGTAGCACAACAGGAGAAGGTAAACACATTTGAACTGATGCAAAAATGTCTGATGTTTAGAGATGGCATTTGTCAGTAACTCAGCAGAATGGGATCTATTTCACTGGAACTGGAACATTCGGAAGCAACATGTCGAGTTCCTGTGTGATCATGTTGGAATAACAGCCCCTCTCTCCGTTCATTCTCATTCTATGAAACAGAGCAGCTTAGATGTTCTGCAAAATATCTTTGTTCCACAGAAGAAAAATGTACAGTGATACACAGCCTCTTCTGTCTTATTGCTTTAATGAAACCCTGTAATAACATTTGCATTTGCACTTACAGATATCTTAGTAAATGCAAACCTTTTTAAGGGTCAATTTCCGTGATGGGAGAAAGGGGCCGCAGGTTGTTCCTGGAAGGGTACTCAGCCTTACAGGCTCCATATGGTCAAGATTAGGGTGGGGGGTGGGGTATGGGCATTTTCTGCCTGCCAGGCACAAATCCAGGCACCTTTGTACACTGGGCATTAACTTCAGTTGCTTTGCTCATTGTAGATCTTTAGCACACCAAGAAAAACAAAAAGATTGTTTTGGATAACAGACAGAAAAACATCATACAGACAGAGAGGATGAGACAGAGAGATAAAGATATGGGAAAGAGAGATGGATATCAAGCACAAACAGAAAGAAAGAGACCTCATAAACTGCCACACATGTCTGACAGCACACTCGGGCTGGAGTCAGAGAGCCAAAGTTCCTGCCTGCTGTGTATGAATACAGGGCTCTGTTCACTGTCCCAGTCATCACATTCCTTCAGAGCCACACGGCCCAGCAGAGGAGAGGGCAGCAGCCATGGAACCCAGCCAGAATCTGGCTTACAATACATCCAGTCTGCACACCACACCCAGGCCTGCCAACAACACTTCATGCTCCCAAAATGCCACAGCTCATTGTGTGTCGGTTTTTCTCTGACGTAGGTGTGAAGAGCATTGTAGTCCTGCGGGATCACTTGGTAGCTAAACACTCATTTTGAGATTAAATTAGCATGGTGCATGGTAATTCTACTAGACACTATGTTGAAAAAACTTATGTATAGCTACAATCAAGTCTTGATGATTCATGCTGTAGGCTTATGATTAGTGTTTTACTGGAAGTTTATGTTTATGAAAATGCCACTAGAAGTCAGACAGCCAATAAACAATGGACACATGCATTGAAGCTGGGGGCTATTTAAATGATATTGCACATTGCAGAAGGCCAAGTTACTTTTGGTGTTTAAAAGTCTGATTCTATAAGATTCAGATTCTGGCCTCAAAAAGTATTTTGACAACTAAGCCACATGAGTATGAAATTGTATTAAAGTATGAATGCCATTAAATTAGAAAACAAAATATGAGGTCAAGTGGTATTTATTCTGAAGACATATGGCACAAGCACACATCATGCAAAAAAAAAAAAAAAAAAAAAAAAATATATATATATATATATATATATATATATATATATATATATATATATATATATATATATATTATATATACACGTCCCAGGATGTATTTGTTTGTTTCTTTCTGTCAACTTATTTGTTCAATTACATCTATAGTTGTATGGCATTGGCCTTATTGCAATTGGAGATTTTGCCCACTTTGTGCTGTGGTTTTCCTGTTTTCTTTCTCTCTCTCTCTCTCTCTCTCTCTCTCTCTCTCTCTCTCTCTCTCTCTCTCTCTCTCTCTCTCTCTCTCTTCGTCCATCCTCCTTGCAGGGTGATTAACATCAGGTGTCTGCAGTGATGATTACCAATCACTCCCCTGCCTGGATTGTTTGGTGAAGAGAGGGAAACAGGATAAATCCCAAGCAGATCTTCACTGCAATGGAACTTGCCCATCCCCGACAGTTGTGGTTGTATCTTTTCTCCTGTGTTTTGGTTAGTGAGGGAGATAGGAAAGTTTTTGTTTATTTGCACTTTTTCTTTGTTAGGTAAGGTAGTTTGACTCCCCAACAGATATTTAAGTTTTGTTTGTTATTTTGGCCTTTGCCCCCTCCTAAAGCCTTTTTGACTTCCTTTTCCTGTTTTGATTAAATACTTTTTGTTTGGATTTTTAAACTTGACTGAACATTGAGTGCTGGGACAGGAGAAGGGGAACCCCAAACCTTTTTGTTACTCCTCCCCAACCCTAGAATGGGGGAGGATGTAACAAAATATATATATATATTTGTCTGGTTGCCAAATGTTAGTGGAACACGCCATTGATAAAATACACCTGTGGTTACTAAACTCAGCAAAAAAATAAATGTCCCTTTTTCAGGACACTGTATATGAAAGATAACTTTGTAAAAATCCAAATAACTTTTCAGATCTTTATTATAAATGGTTTAAACAATGTTTTCCATGCTTGTTCAATGAACCATAAACAATTAATGGGCATGCACCTGTGGAATGGTCGTTAAGACACTAACAGCTTACAGACAGTAGGCAATTAAGGTCACAGTTATAAAAACTTAGGACACTAAAGAGACCTTTCTACTGACTCTGAAAAACACCAAATGAAAGATGTCCAGGGTCCCTGCTCATCTGCGTGAACGTGCCTTAGGCATGCTGCATGGAGGCATGAGGACTGCAGATGTGGCCAGGGCAATAAATTGCAATGTCCGTACTGTGAGACGCCTAAGACAGCGCTACAGGGAGACAGGAAGGACAACTGATCGTCCTCGCAGTGGCAGACCACGTGTAACAACACCTGCACAGGATCGGTACATCTGAATATACACCTGTGGGACAGGTACAGGATGGCAACAACAACTGCCTGAGTTGCACCAGGAATGCACAATCCCTCCAACAGTGCTCAGACTGTCCGCAATAGGCTGAGAGAGGCTGGACTGAGGGCTTGTAGGCCGGTTGTAAGGCAGGTCCTTACCAGACATCACCAGCAACAACGTCGCCTATGGGCACAAACCCACCTTTGCTGGACCAGACAGGACAGGAAAAAAGTGCTCTTCACTGACGAGTCGCAGTTGTGTCTCACCAGGGGTGATGGTCGGACTCGCGTTTATCGTTGAAGGAATGAGCGTTACACAGAGGCCTGTACTCTGGAGCAGGATCGATTTGGAGGTGGAGGGTCCGTCATGGTCTGGGGTGGTGTGTCACAGCATCATTGGACTGAGCTTGTTGTCATTGCAGCCAGTCTCAATGCTGTGTGTTACAGGGAAGACATCATACTCCCTCATGTGGTACCCCTCCTGCAGGCTCATCCTGACATGACCCTCCAGCATGACAATGCCACCAGCCATACTGCTCGTTCTTTGCGTGATTTCCTGCAAGACAGGAATGTCAGTGTTCTGCCATGGCCAGCGAAGAGCCCAGATCTCAATCCCATTGAGCACGTCTGGGACCTGTTGGATCGGAGGGCGAGGGCTAGGGCCATTCCCCCCAGAAATGTCCGGGAACTTGCAAGTGCCTTGGGGGAGAGTGGGGTAACATCTCGCAGCAAGAACTGGCAAATCTGGTGCAGTCCATGAGGAGGAGATGCACTGTAGTACATAATGCAGCTGGTGGCCACACCAGATACTGACTGTTACTTTTGTTTTTGACCCCCCCCACACACACTTTATTATTCCATTTCTGTTAGTCACATGTCTGTGAAACTTGTTCAGTTTATGTCTTAGTTGTTGAATCTTTGTTCATACAAATATTTACACATGTTAAGTTTGCTGAAAATAAAAGCAGTTGAAAGTGAGAGGACGTTTCTTTTTTTTGCTGAGTTTACATCTGTGGTGTGAAATTGAGGGGAACTGACTTCATACATCCACTTAAAATGACTTCGGGACTGTTTCACAGTAACGTCAAAAATGGCTTAATTCAGTTAGTTCTAAGAAAAGGTATAGAATCATTTGTTTGCAGATGCCACTTGGTTTGATATTTTATAAACCAGAACAATACAATTCTTACCTTTTAATTATGGCTTAAGGCCCCAAATATTTTAGGTCCACTGTATATAAGTATCTACAGGTAGATATAGGCTGCGTGCAAAATCGAAATCAGAATATTTACTGCATTTGAAGAATATACTTCTCGGCTGAAAAAAAAAAAAAAAGGTTAATTTTTTTTTTTTAGGTATGCAGACATACCCAGGAACGTGGGCACTGTGACCCGAAAATAAGATGTAATAACAACAATTGCAAAAAAAAAAAAAAAATGTACTCTGGTTTTGTTAAACAAGTGCAATTTAACCACAAGGAACATCTTTCCTGGTATACACTTGAAAAGAGCCGCCTGACTCACGGCTCTGACCCGTTTTTATTTATTTATTTTACGTTCACAGTTTTGAATATGTCATCTTCTCAGCTCCTGTTGCGTTACGGCATAGTAAAGCATCCAGTGGATGCACACTTCAGAATCTCGCCAGATGTACAGCAGTCTGGTCATCTGGGTATTTTTTGCCTACTCTATTATGAACGTTGAGGATTCGGGCACCCTACTTTCGCACCCTACTTTATTGGCATACTGTTTTTGGGATACTATATAGCAGGGAAGTATGCATAGATCCTACCATCTTGCATATGCATACCATCTTGCTGGTTTCTTTATTGTGTTTCCTTTCTGGTTTTCCTGTGTCACGTGTAACCTGATGTGTTAGAACTCCTTGTGCACTCAGAAACCTGCTCTTTTAGCTATGATAAATGTCTAATTTAAAGGTTTGCTTGTGATTTAATTTTATACCTGGATGTGTTCCTGTCTTCCTTTAAGTATTATAATGGGTTCATTAAGTTAAGCTCAATCAACAGCATTTGTGGCATAATGTTGATTACCACAAAACATTATAATCGAAGTTACAGTGAGGCTCTTACAATGGAAGTGAATGGGGCCAATTTATGGAGGATTTAAAGGCAGAAATATGAAGCTTATAATTTTATAAAATCACTTACATTAATTCTTTTGTTCTTCTTGTGTATTATTTGAGCTGTAAAGTTGTTTAAATCATCATTTTTACAATCATTTTAGGGTTTGTTGACATCACTTCGTCATAAAACAAAGTTGTAAAATTGGCTATAACTTTACACAGAAAAGGTTGGTAAGCGATTTTATCACACTTAAATCATGTTAACCCACATAGAAGTTACGTCTTGTAGCTATACTTTTGAAATAGTGAGTATTTTAACATGTACAGATTGGCCTCCATTCACTCCCATTGTCAGCGCCTCACTAGAACCCAGATTTTTTTTTTTCTTTTTTTAAAGAAAAGGAGGGGCAAGTCATAAATAATTCTTTGTGTTAATCAATATTATGCCACAATGCTGTCGATTGAGTTTAACTTGTATTGAACCCAGAATATTCATTTAAATTCAGAGTGGAAAGACATCTGATTGGTTGTGTTTGCTTTAATTACTCACTTAAATCCCTTGAGTCATGCATGTTGTTTCTCCAGTTAACAGATTCAGCACAATGCAGTGGATATAGTGCTAAAACAGAAATTATTGTTTTGGAGTTGGATTAGGGTGTGTCGATTCTGTGGTAAATTCACTGTGATTAAAGTCCTTTAAAATGAGGAAGAGTTATCCTGTTTTGGTGGTACACTGTTTCCAAGAAATCAAGGCAATCTGATTTTAATAGGAAAGCTGCCCTCTTTGGTCAGTTAGTGTTACTACAGCTGTTTGCTTCCATCTGGCAGGCTGGATGGTCAACTCCTTGTTTTTTATTTCTTGGAGCTCAGCCAGCTATGGAAGAAGTGAGTCATCCAGTTGAATTCTATACACATACAAACATAAACACACATACAGAGAGAGAGAGGAGGAAGAGAGAGAGATCTCAATATGTTTAGACTTATACACTTAAATCTAGAAATATAGTACTAATACTATATGCAATATGAGCATATTACAAATGTAAAATATGACAACTGTTTGTTGTTTTAATCATTATCATGAATTACGAATGAGTCGCATTTGTCAGCAAATAAATCATTTCAGTTTGTAAAGTCACAATAAATAAGTACAATTACATCATGCAAGCGGTTTATTGCCAGATTCACCCCATTTATTAACTTTCAGGAATGATGATAAATTATCACTCAGTTTCTGAAATATAAAATTAGGTGTTTATTGTTTCGTCATTATGTAGGATGTTAGTCACTCATATTGTTATGGAAGTACTGTATCTAAGCTCAAAGCGTCCCATCAGCAGGTCATGTACTGACTAAGCAACAGACAGTTGTAGGCGTTTTCTCTCTTGAGCAGGACTGGTGGGTTAGTGCGGCTGTGGAAGGGGTGTGGATTCTTTTCCTAAATGAACAAACTCTGAGCACACAGAAATGGTTTGTCGAGAAGTGTGTGTCCTTGTTAATGTGACTCATTTTGTCCACATTTTTTGGGAATGAGCTTTGAAATATCTTTATTATAACTCACACGGAAAGAACCAAAAGTAATTTAGTCTGTGTTTGAATCACTGACTTATATAAAAAAGTCAGAGAACATTTCCCTTTTTTCAATTAATAGAAATTACATCAAAACATTAATTTTGTGTTGGTCAACAACATGCCATATTCTTTATGTACACATCGAAAACAAGATAAGTTCTTTGTTCTTGAAATACTTTGATGTTTCATACATCAGTAAATCAAAAAAGTACTCAAGCAATAGTCCACCCAAAAAATTGTATTCTGTCATTATTTACTGTTGTTCCAAATCAATTTGCCTTGTTTGTCTTCTGCAGAATGCAAAAGGAGATATTTTAAAGATTGTTGTGATCACTAACTTTCATGCAATAGCAGTTGATTGGAACTCACTTCAAAGCTTAAAAAGCACCAAAAAGTGTCATAAAAGTTGTCAATACGACTTGTGCATCATTTTTTAAATTTGTATGCATTTAGCAGACGCTTCTATCCAAAGCGACTTACAGTAAATTCAAGATATACATTTGATCAGTTTATGTGTTCTCTGGGAATCGAATCAATGATCCTGGCATTGTTAGCACCATGCTCTACTCGTTGAGCTACAGGAATATTACAAGTTTTCTGGAGGCATACAATAACTTTTTATGATATACAGGCTGAAATTTAAATCAAATAATTGATCAACTCATGAATACAGAACCCAAACCTCATTGGTTCTTACATGTCTTGTGACCAAACGTCTTGACATACCTTATTATGGGCAACTTTACGCTGGTTTTCCTAGCACCATCAATAACAGATCCTAATTTATTCAAAATGTGAATAAATAATACAAGCAAGCAACAGGACAACTACAACACTTTAATGCTGGATGGATGGATGGGTGGGTGGATGGATGGATGGTCACTTCTGAATGGAACGCATCCATATGTCATGTGTAGCCTACGTTACAGGGCAGCCAAAGCGGTGCAAACATTTTTTACAATAAAACAGTCATTGGCTTTACTCACCCATAGAGATGCGCTAACGTGAGGTAACCCACACTGGTTGCGAGCCACCACAAAGCAATAAAGTTTTGAATGTCTCATGCGAATACGGGACACTTTAGCATTTTGAGCACTTCAACACTAAACAGGAGTCCCCTTCAAGTGTCTCGCATTCTCGAAATTAGTCATTTTGTTCTGGCTAAAATGGGACGGTTGTCAACCCTCGCAGCAACAAACATTGCATATGCCACCTCTCCCATTTATTAAGCCATTGTCTGTGACGAATGTGTTCATATTTGGATACTGCCCTCATGAAAATTATAAATAATGGCAAAACATCTATTGCTTAACTGTCACACATGGTATGACAACTAATGTGGACATGCTAGTAAATGGGACTGCAGAAAAAAAATAAAAAATAAAAAATAAAAAAATAAAAAAACAGATCTGGCCACAGTCAGTCTAAAAATACCCATATACTGAAACACCAGGGGTAAGTGTTGCCAAACTGTGTGGTCAGTGGCTGACTTCAACTGCAACCTGCACAATGAATCATGCTCTCATGCTATGATGACTTGATCATCCATCCACACACAGGCATGGATGACTGCCCAGACCTAACCAAACACACACACAGATTGCCAGCCCATGTCAAATTAGAGTACAAATGAGCATAAGAAGAAAACTCTGTTTTACCTCTACAGACAAATATGGTCAAAACTTACTCACATATACAAACAACTGATATATGAAATCTGGACACAGACACATGTACGCCCATATTTAAACACTCAAGTATTCACATGACAGCAAAAAGAAGCATGATAAGTAAAGATATATGTTTCAGAAGGCCACGTTTAATGTTTCAGATTAATTTACAAGCATGGTCTCAAGTTAGCCACCCTAGACACACCTTCTTGTAGCACCCAATGTGTTTGTCAATCAAAAGTGTTAATTTGGTTGGATCTAGAATCATGGCCATGGCTTGGAATGTGGATTTTTCATCCTGTTATATTCTTACACACTGCATAAAAACAATTTTCTATTTTATTAAACATAGAAATAAAGTTTAAAAAAAAGCTATAACGTAAAACATTCTGAGAAGCACTGAGGCCACGTCAACACAAATACGTTTTTGGTTGAAAACACATTGATTTTGCTATGTTTACAGCTATCATCCACTGGAACTGTGTTTTACTTCACCGAAAAATGTTAAAATTCTCTAATACCGCATACTTTGGAAAAGGATGACATTAGGAAACAAAACTGAGTTGCCAGCCGAAAACATATAAGTATGGATGTGACCTGAGAAAGATTCTGCACTCTTTTTAGGTTACTAATCCAGGGTTCCCGTGGGTCCTTAAAAAGTCTTAAAATGTCCTAAATTCCGTTTTCTAAATATTTAAGGTCATAAAAAGACATAAATACCTTAAAAAGTATAACAAATGTCTTAATTATCATTTAAAGAGGTCTTAAATTTGGGGATGTAAAGACCAGAATTGTGATGGCCCTAATGTGATTATTAGATTTTAAAAGTCTATGATTTCATTTTATAAATTTATCATTTGCGTGCGCTGTGGGCTTAAAAGTGAAAAGCCAGCGTGTTTCAGTGAAGCACAGACATTTCAAAATAAGAGTCCCTGGTGTATTTCGGGCTTGTTTATTGTTAAGATTCCAGCATTATGCACCAAAAAAAAAAAAAAAAAAAATTGTTTTTTTGCACAATAATCTAAGAAAATGTTTTAACAATTTCAATATATCAATTTTTAAAACTATAGGCATACGTTTTAAGTCAGTTTATTGTCATTTTGCACACATCATACATGGTAGAAACTGAGCAGTGAAATTTGTAATAGGCACATTACTCTGTTATATGTTGCCTTTCTTTCAACACATTGTTATAGCAGCAAAATGGACATACGGTATAATTTTTATTTGCTCAGGTCTTAAAAATGGTCATAAAAGGTCTTAAATTTGATTAAAAAAATTCTGTAGCAACTATGTAATCAAAAGTAAGCTAATTTGTAACACTGTCAATTGAGCATGTTTACATGCACACCTATATGCTGATTACTCCCAAAGATCAGCTTATTTAAAAAATCTGACAAAGCAAGAAAACAGTGTTTACATGAAATAAAAAAAATAAAATAAAAAAAACGCATTGTCCTCCACTTTTGTCGTCAAACCGTGAAGAGAAATGCGCTCAACATGTGCGCATATTGGATAAGCCGGTGAGAACATCAGTAAAGGTGTTTACATGCCATGCAAAATCGGTGGAATGGGCAAAAATCCACCCATGTCGACTGGTTTATTCTTACGCCGTTTATAACCTTACACTGATAAAGGAACGCCGTTTATTGCGTTTACATGACCGTGCATGTTGTCGGCTTATTAAGCGTAATGGGTGTAAGATCGTGCATGTAAACGCGCTCAATGTTAACTCCTTTGTACAAAAAGTGAATTTTATATGTTTCCATGAATGTACATAACATGTTCTTTGGAACATTCTCAAATCATGCTGGATAACATGGATCATCAGATTTTGAACAAAGTTGTGCTGTCAAGAGAGAAAAGAATGCAAAATAGAAGCATTTTCAGAACTAGACTTAGACCCCATTATAATGCTATGGTGGAAAAGGCAGATGTTCAACATGTTGTTGCCAAATGTTCTGGGACACTGATATTGACCCCATTCTGCCAAATCTCTAACAAGGGCCATCTCCTATCAGAAATGTTTTTGTCAATTCAAATGCATTTATAAATGTATAAACTGTATTAGGCCAGAAAGTTTCTCTTGTGAACTATCTGAATAAGATTCCAATAATGTTTTGTTGCTCGTAAAACTTTGGGTAAGGTTAGGCTAACCCAGTTAGAATACAGTCATCAATTCAGTTTTGGGTTAAACATGCTACATTTTGGCCAGCCCCCCTTTTTACATTTTTCAGTTATGGTCAATATCAAATCCAGAAAACAAAAGGTCTGGATTTCCATATGTCTGTGGATCAGTTCTGGCAAAAAAGGGGTTCAGTCTTGCTTTATTTGTGGGGTGACATTTTTCTAGGCTCCTCACCCTTTTATCATTATTCCCCCTCTGTCTGTGCATCTAAAATGCCATCTGTCTCTGCTCAAGTAGCTGCTAACAAGACCTGTTGTATCTGTTCTCTGTTGTCCAGTAGAGAACAGAGCTGTTCATTCAGCCAGGGGGAGGATAGAAATTTGGGAAAGGGGGTTGGTTTGTGAAAACAGCTGTTTGTTTCACCACTCTGGCCTGATACCGCTTTCTCTGAGGTTATTTAACAATGAGTGTGTGAGAACACTGAATGGCAGTTGAGACAGGGGACAATTGTAACACAGGATAATTAAAACACTAAATTTTTCCCTTTGTAAACAAGCTAGACGGATGTAATCAATAGATTTCTGTTTCTGTCTGAGAAATGTCCAGTATTGTTCCTCTGTGGCCAACAGATTTAACCCATAACAAGAGTAGTTGCATACTTGATCTCACTGGCTGAGTTCGGAATTGCATACTACCCATACTACTCGTACTACCTCTGCAATATCTGTCCATGGCAGAAAAAGCAAGAGTAGTATAGCAGTATGCAATTCTGAACTCAGCGCCTGTGAATTTGGTGACAGTAGGTTGAAAGTTCTTCAGCGGAAGTCAGTCTGTGCTCGCTGAAATTCGAAGCACTGCCCCCCGAGTGGCCAAACCTGGAAACGTGTTGAAAGTATGGACATGTGTAAGCTCCAGTTTTCAAGTGAAGTGCCTACAGAGTGGCGCCAAAAGCAAGTTGTAAAAGAGAGTTCTTGTATTAAAGGTGAAGTGTATGATTTCTGCGTCACTAGTGGTACCAAACAGAATTGCAAAAATAATGAGGTTGCTAACATACAACTTAAAAACACACAGTCCCACCCAAAACTCAGGCCATTGGTTAAGATATATCAGCTTGGTCAAGAGGCTCAAACAAATAGAGCAATGTTTTAAAAGTGCCACAGTATTGAAACTTTTCGGAGGAATCAATACGTATGACTTACTTAAAGTTGTCTCTGCACATTAAGCTGGAAAAGAAAGTATTTTAACACTGAAAAAATGACTTTTAAATTCAATAGTATAATCTAGTCTTTTTTAGTGTAAATATATTAATGGTACTTTTGCTTTTGGCACATAAATATGTTTTTTTTATTTTTTTTTATACCAGAAAGTTGCAGTTAGAGTTGTAGTATGTAAGTTATGGAAATAAAATGTAAATAATGTTACAATTGCCCCCAATCTCCCCTTCTGGAATGCTATCTAGCACATGTTAAACTCAATAAATCACAAAAACAGCTCATTTATCATGTGATGTGGAATTTGTATATTCTTAGAAGTTTTGATTGATTTGATGGTCTATGTGATTTAGATTTTTTTATAATATTTATTTAAAATACACTGTAGTGTGATTCAGAAACACTAATTTAAAATGTCTAAGCTCTGTAGTTGGCAAGTAAGGGATTCAAAGGCACATTGTGAACTCAGCAAAAAAAGAAATCAAAAGTAACAGTCAGTATCTGGTGTGGCCACCTACTGCAGTGCAACTCCTCCTCATGGACTGCACCAGATTTGCCAGTTCTTGCTGTGAGACGTTACCCCACTCTTCCACCAAGGCACCTGCAATTTCCCGGACATTTCTGGGGGGAATGGCCCTAACCCTCACCCCTCACGATCCAACAGGTCCCAGACCTGCTCAATGGGATTGAGATCCGGGCTCTTCGCTGGCCATGGCAGAACACTGACATTCCTGTCTTGCAGGAAATCACGCACAGAATGAGCAGTATGGCTGGTGGCATTGTCATGCTGGAGGGTCATGTCAGGATGAGCCTGCAGGAAGGGTACCGCATGAGGGAGTACAATGTCTTCCCTGTAACGCACAGCGTTGAGATTGCCTGCAATGACAACAAGCTCAGTTCGATGATGCTGTGACACAACACCACTGACCATGATGGACCCTCCACCTCCAAGTTGATCCCGCTCCAGAGTACAGGCCTCGGTGTAACGCTTATTCCTTCGACGATATACACGAGTCCGACCATCACCCCTGGTGAGACTCGTCAGTGAAGAGCACTTTTTACCAGGCCTGTCTGGTCCAGCGAAGTTGGGTTTGTGCCCATAGGTTGACGTTGTTGCCGGTGATGTCTGGTAAGGACCTGCCTTACAACAGGCCTATAAGCCCTCTGTCCAGCCTCTCTCAGTCTATTGCGGATAGTCTGAGCACTGATGGAGGGATTGTGCGTTCCTGGTGTAACTCGGGCAGTTGTTGTTGCCATCCTGTACCTGTCCCACAGGTGTGATATTCGGATGTACCGATCCTTTGCAGGTGTTGTTACATGTCGTCTGCCACTGTGAGGATGATCAGCTGTCCTTCCTGTCTCCCTGTAGTGATGTCTTGACCTGGCCACATCTGAAGTCCTCATGCTTCCATGCAGCATGCCTAAGGCACGTTCACACAGATGAGCAGGGACCCTGGGCATCTTTCTTTTGGTGTTTTTCAGAGTCAGTAGAAAGGTAGTGTCCAAACTGTGACCTTAATTGCCTACCGTCTGTAAGCTGTTAGTTTTTTAATGACCATTCCACAGGTGCATGTTCATAAATTTTTTATGGTTCATTGAGCAAGCATGGAAGACATTGTTTAAATCCTTTACAATAAAGATCTGTAAAGTTATTTAGTTTTTACAAAATTATTTTTAAAATACAGTGTCCTGAAAAAGGGATGTTTCTTTGATCCAGTGAAGATGAGGGATAATTTGGGGGCCCGTCATTACCCACATGGCTTTAGTTCATAGTTTGTGGATGGACAGAATCCCAACAGCTGAGAATGCAGAGCTATGCGAATGTGAACCTTAGGAGAACGTGACGAGAGCTGAGAGGCCGTACTACACACCTCTCCTATGTTAGGAAACATGTAATCCGACTGCCATCCACTAATGTCAGTGTATCAGTTTACTATAGAATGAAAATAACTTGCTTGAAATTCAGATAGATTTTTTGGGGGGGATTTTTTATTTTATTTAAAAAAAAATTGGAAAATGAGAAGTTCTGTTTAATTCAGACATACCAACATGATCACACAAGAACTCGACATGTTGTTACCGAAAGTTCTGAGATCGACCCCATTCAGCCGAATTACTGACAAAAGCCATCTCCTGTAAGAAATTGTAGTCAATTCAAATGCGTTTACTTTTCCCTCTGGTGCTACTGATATATTGTCGTGTTAGCAACCTCCTCCCTTTTTTTTAACCAGGAAACCAGGAAGTAATCACGTTCACATAAACAATGATGAGCATGATTCAGAGGTTGTATTTTTGCTCTAAAATGACATGTTTACTGACGATTAGGTTTAGGGTTGGGATTATGGTTAGAGGGTATGAGTAACAAAATTTGCACTCTTGTTTATTGTATTACATAATTTACAACTAAACTGAACTACTGACATCAGTAATGTCACAGAATGAGTTATAAAAAATGTACTCTCTTGTTATTCGTTCCCTCTTTTTTCTTCAACATCTTCCTCTCTCTGTTTTTGACTCTCCTGTTTCTCTCTCTGTGTGTGGCTGATGCTCTTCTTCTAGGTCTGTTCTTGGAATGAAACTGCTGCGGTGAGCTTCCAGTTGTTAGTTTCTGTTCATTTTCCACGTGCCCATCACAAGTCAGGCCAGGCCTCCCACGACGGAGCTCCCTCACTAGGATGACCGAGCAACAGACCTCTCTTAACCTCTGGTCTATGACTGCCTGGGATAGCAGGGTGTAATCATGACCATATTTTAATGACCTGGTGAAATTCAGAGGAGTTCCCGCCTTTAGAAAAAGCTGCAGTCTCCACTCCATCTATGGAGATGAGAGTGCCCGCGAGGGACATGTCTGTGGGGTCATTAGTGGTTTGGCCCTGTATGACATACTGTATTGTAGGTGTCCTTTATACTGTATTGCCAACTCTCCTACTGTCCGTCCTATATTACTACTTAGAAATACACTTCTGGTGCTGTCCATGCCATGAAACTGGATCACCCTGACAGATATTCCAAGCAATATTAAACATACTGTCATAATACAGTATATCTCCAATAATGCACTCATGTGCACAGTAGCCACATATCTAGTACAGTATCAGGGGTTTGCTTTAATAAGGTCTTAAAGTAAACACGAAATCAAAATTGACCCTAATTACTTCCAAATTACATCTGCTTAGTCTTATTGTGAATGAATAATTAGTGCACATTCCAAAGATAAAAAATGTTGAGGCTGTCATTCTGCCTCAAATATCTCCTTTTGCATTCTGCAGAAGAAAGACAGACATAATGGTTTGGAACAATATGAGGGTGAGTAGATAATTAAAAATGTTGTGGTGAACTATACCTTTAAGAGTGAGTTTTGGTGGAAAATAATGTACCACTGGGTGAAGTTTTTCCTCCTCTGCTGTTTTTGATTCTCGTAATTCTGCATGCACTGTGAAGACAGTAGAGTCGACACACACACACACAGACAAAGATTCAGTGAGATCATTGTAGGATGATGGTATGATATCTATTTTTGCAGTTGGGTGGTGAGTGGGCCAAACAATATGGCTGGCCTATAATTGTTTTGCCACATTGTTGGTTGAAGCTGTTGTCAGGAACGACTGAGTCAATTAGGGGCTGTTTCAATTTAATTCCTACAAAGTGGGTGCAATTGCACACTGAACCAGAACCATAAACGGCATTTCCAATACTCTTACCATCAGCTTTTAATCATCTTTATCACGGCTCTCGGTATGTTTGAGTAACATGTGGTGGTAAAGTTCATTTGAGGTTTCAGAGTGCTCGCACCACAGTGAGATATTCTGCAGTGAGCTCATTTAGGCATGACAGCCAAGTGTAAGGGCGTAGCAGCAGCGGGGGACGTGAGGGACACGTACCTCACAATCTTTAAAAAGGTGATTTGGTCCCCCGCACTTTTTCAAGCTAAACCCATATCAAGTCCAAATAGTGGCTTTGTATACAGTATTCTTTGCATTTTGTTACTGTGGGCTGATTGAGCGACCATCCAGCCAACCACAGCTGAGTTTCATGAGCTGAAACAACCCTTATGTAATAGGCCATCAGTCATTTCTTCAAAGTTACTTTCAACAATGCTCATTTATCCATGTTTTTTTTATCGGCATTGATGTTGATCTAAATTAATAATCTAGACATGAGGAACAGACAAACGAGAGTTATTTATCGGCATATCATTCTTGATTGGCAACATTACGTCTAAATCACAACGCACACATTGTAAGTGGAGTTTACATCAGCGCCTGAGTCTTCATAAGTTTATGCTTTTTACATTATGTTTTTGAGGTAATAGTTTGATTGGTTGTTTTTGCCAATTCAAGCAGATTATTAGATCTGTGTTAAATATGTAAAGCTATTCTTAGTATCAGCTCCTGTTTTTTACCTCTATGTTGGTGTGCAGTCGACATACTGTAGGGAAAAAGATAGATCTGCTGTGTTCTTACTGTAGAACACAGGCATTTTCTTAGGCATTTTACTGAAGTGAATAGATATGTAGACACACATTTATATACATGAAAACGTACGGACGTTATTGAAACTTATAATTATTATAAGACTATTATTGTTGTCTTGATAAAAGTCATGCTCAGCAGCTCACAAACTGTAGGGAAATTATAGATTTTCTTTGTTCTCATAATGCTTAAAACCTCAACTAAAATCTCTTTGTAGGTCTGTAGACATACACATTTTAAAGGATTAAAATGTTCTTTTGATCGTTGATTTAGTGACTAATTTCACACAAGACACTCATTTTTCACCACCTTCTGGCATCACCAGAAATGGTCACTGAATGAATCATTAAATGGATCTGAATGATCTTTGGTGAACGTAGTCAAAACACTCGAACCACTTGGATACATTTAAATCCCACAATGCACAAGCACAGAAAAAAATAAAAATAAAAAAAATAAAAACAATTGTGCACATGCACAATTGTAATTATTGTAATTGATTTAATAATTTACCCAGGACCAGCTTGTGCTCATTCTTTAATTGTTATGTGTGAAACAGAAGCAAGTGCTCCACAAGATGTCCTTTATTTTTGCAAATTTTTTTGCAATTAATTTGCAATACTTGAATCTTTAAAATACTACAAATATTAAAAGTATATAATATGCATATATTGATATAATACTTATATCATACTTATATATTAATATATACTGTAATATATTAATACTGCACTGAAAGTGTTGCGTCTATGTGAGCCACCTACTGACAGCCGTCTAAGTTACTCAAAAAAAGTAATTCACTATAAATTACTGATTAATTCTCTAAAATTGTAATCAGATTTGTAACTATTGTCATTTGTATCAGAATTGTAACTTTGCTAACTTTATCACATTTCTAATTACTTTTAAGTTTTAAGTTTTTGTTGACAAAAACTTGTCAACATCTTTAAGGCACAAACATCTTTAATAACCCTTAAAGTCAAAACCTTACCAAAATCTTGTTTACTGCACTTTCTATCTATGAAGTTACAGTAATTATCAATAGAAATTTATCATGGCATTAAAAAAACAAAAACAAAAAACATTCTCACTATACAATATTTTTCAAAAATTAAAACTTTTGCACAGTAGGCTACTGTAGAGCTTAAGTCTTATGGACCTCTTTTTTATATTTATTTTTACTTTTATGGTGCTTTTTGTCATTTTATCATGGGAGCTTGGCAGCACCCATCCCTATTCAGTTTAATTACAGTACTGTAAGTTTTAGGCACTAGTGAAACATTTACCATAGTGAGAATTTCTTCAAAAATAACATAGTTATCGTCCTGGTTACTTTCGTAACTTCCGTTCCCTGATGGAGGGAACGAGACGTTGTTTCGATGTAGTTACACTAGGGGTCACTCTTGGGAGCCCCAAACACCTCTGATTTCGAAAAAGGCCAATGGGAATTGGCGAGTGGAATTTTATACATACGGGTATAAAAAGAGCTGGCTCGCAACCACTCCTTCAGGTTTTTCAGCAGGCAGTTCAGTATTGTGGCAAGAGGGACACAACGTCTCGTTCCCTCCATCAGGGAACGGAGGTTACGAAAGTAACCAAGACATTCCCTATCTGTCACTCACTCGACATTGTGTCGATGTAGTGACACTAGAGGTCCCTATACGAAATACCACAATAAGCTGAACTGTGTTACGTGGACTGGCGGTGCGAGACGGACAGGCTGTGTGCCTCATAGCCAGCACACCAGGCCGTCACGTAACCTCCCCCAACACTCTTATGAGCGTTGAACGGTCCTTTGGGAACAAGTCAACTTGCCCAACAAATAGGGACAGACTAGCCCAGCTGTGGCCTCTTATCCTCTTTTTTCTCCCCAAAAAGAGTGGAATTTTGTTTACCGGCTGGGGGCCATAAGTGTCTACGTCGGGGGGGTGTCACTCCCAAGGGAAGACACCGTAGAGACCACATCCTGCCCAGAGGGGGGTATTTTGAGTGGAAATATGTCACATGGTCTTACCGAGTCTTGTCGGAAGTATGTCATGTGGAGAAGTCCCATGGTACTTCCTACCCAAAGGGGGAGGAGCTCTACAAACACGGTGACCGGGGCAGAGGAACCTCTGCCCAAGGAAGACGCAGTTTACCGACAGGGAAATGATTTAGCGGAAGATATATCACATGGGGTCACCTATGGGGAACCAGCGCATGTGGAGCACCTACCCTTGCACAGGGTCTGTACAAGTAGGCTCACTGGGGAAACGCGTATTTGCGTAGTCCTGGGTGCCAGCTGTGTGCCAGCATTTCTATACCGAAGGGTGTCTCGGTCAGGGTGTACCAAAGCAGGCAGTGGGAGGATTCCCGGGAAGCAAACAGGTCTACCCGTGCTTGACCGAATCGACTCCAAATCAGCTGGACCACCTGGGGGTGGAGTCTCCACTCTACCCTGAGCGTAACCTGTCATGACAGTGCGTCTGCTGCGGTGTTGAGGTCGCCCGGATGTGAGTGGCTTGCAGCGACTTGAGGTGAGTTGTGACATGCAATGGGAGTATAGGCCGCCTTGGCAGTTAATGTATGCTACCGTCGCCGTGTTGTCTGTCCAGACCAACACATGTTTGCCCTGGATCAATGGCCAGAGACTCCGCAGGGTGAGCAGTACTGCCAACAACTCGAGGCAGTTGATGTGCCAATGCAGCCGTGGGCCAGTCCAAGAGCCGGCGATGGCATGCCCATTGCATACGGTGCCCCAGCCCTTCTTGGAGGCATCCGTCGTAACCACAACGCGCCTGGAGACCTGCTCTAGGGGAACCCTTGCCTGTAGAAATTCTAGGTCAGTCCAAGGGCTGAAGAGGTGTCGACAGATCGGCGTGACGACCATGCGATGTGTGCCGTGGCACCATGCCCATCTCGGGACTCAAGTCTGAAGCCAGTGCTGAAGCAGTCTCATATTCATCAACCCGAGCGGTGTGGGCACTGAGTCCAGGGACATCAAAGGACTTACCTGGCTCCTGATACCCACCATAAGATTGGCCAGGGAGGGGGGAGGAGGAATATCGTCCCCGCAGTCCGTCGGAACCAACTCGGTGTGGGTGTGTTCATGCCACAGCTGGGCGCACAGGGGCGGGGGGCCAGCCGCTGGAGCGCCGAACCTTCCAAAATGGGACGGTGGATGACGGTCATGACGACGGCCATGTGCACCGGATATGTGACCAGGGTACAAGAAAACCGCTCTTTTGTTGAACTTTTGGGTACCGCAGCCTCTTGGGCATGCGGCAAAATAAAATGAAACAAAAGATTCTTCTCCTGGCCCTCCACTGGGGGATGCAGTGGTCTGTCCACCAGCTCCAGAGTAGCGGGTCTCCTCGTCCCTGGGTCGCCCATCTCAGGGGTGCTTCAAAGCCTTCCTCGGGTTCTTGGCGGCCGGCCGTGAGACAGGTGGTGAGACCGGTGTTATTGCTGCAGAGGGACGCCCTTGAGACGAGCAGATGGGGTACGGGGTCTTGAGCTGCACCGGGGCAGGATATGTTGAATAGCCTCCATTTGCTGCTTCACCACCGAGAACTGCTGGGCAAAGTCCTCGGTGGTGTCACCAAACAGGCCAAACTGGGATATGGGGTGTCAAGGAACCGCGCCTTGTCAGCCTCTCTCATCTTGACCAGGTTGAGCCAAAGGTGGCACTCCTGGACCACCAGGGTGGACATCGCCTGCCCGAGAGACCGCGCCGTGACCTTCGTTGCCCAGATAGCAAGGTCGGTCGCTGAGCACAGTTCCTGCATCAATCCCAGGTCAGAAATACCCTCGTGCAGCTCTTTTAGCGCCTTGGCTTGGTGTACCTGCAGGAGAGCCATGGCATGCAGGGTGGAGGCGGCTTGTCCAGTGGCACCGTAGGCCTTAGTCATCAGAGATGATGTAAACCTACAGGCCCTGGATGGGTGCTTCGGGCGCCCGCACCAGGTGGTGGCGCTCTGCAGGCACAAGTGCACCACGAGCGCCTTATCCACCTGGGGGATCACTGAATACCACCTGGCCAACCCACCATCGAGAGTAGTGAGAGCAGGGGAGCTGAAAGAGCGGGATCGGGTAGTAAAAGGTGCCCCTCACGATCTTGTCAGCTCCTCATGCACCTCCGGGTAGAAAGGGACCAGGGCGGGGCACGGCCTTGAGTGGCGCTCTGGGCCCAGGGACCAATCATCGAGCCGCGAGGGTTCAGGGGAGAGGAGGAAGCCCAGCCAAAGCCTCCATGTCAGACTGGATGAACCCGCTCTACAATGCGGCGATCGAGAGTTCATAGTCTTCCTGGGCTCCGAATAAGAGGTCAAACTCACCCTGAGACAAGCCAGCGGTCTCATCCAAGAGCCTGATCGGGGCAAGCGAGCGTGCTGAGGAATGGGAGGTCTGTGAGGGGTTACGGAGGTGCTCCCATTAAAGTCCCCAAATCGCCCCCAGTGCTAACCGACGCGGCCTCATACCCGTAGGTAGAAGGACCGAGGCGGGGAGCCGCTGGGGTGGCTTGCCCTCTTACGAAGGAAAGCCGTGACCGCAACGTTGCCATAGTCATGTTCTCGCAATGAGGACATGACCCATCCACGAATGATGTCTCCGCGTCGGCAGCCCCCAGACACGTAAGACAGCGATCGTGGCTGTCAGAAGTGGAGAAATAACAACCGCAACCAGGAATAATACTCAAACGGAAAGGCATCTTTAAAAAGTGAGTGCCACTCTTTTAGTTAGAAAATATACTCTTTTTAGAATATACTCTTTTGTTCTGCCGAAGCACCCAGGGGCATTCTCTGCACTCCATGGGTGCAGAGGGGGAGAAGTTGCTGAAATGCATCTTAAGATCCAGCAGTTTAAGGTGAAAGTAGCGAGATTGAATTCAGTGCACTGAACGCAACCGCTCGGCTCCGAAGAGAAAATCTGAATGAGTGGTTGCGAGCCAGCTCCTTTTATACCCGTATGTCCGGGGGGAGTGGCATGCAAATTCCACTTGCCAATTCCCATTGGCCTTTTTTCAAAATCAGAGGAGTTTGGGGCTCCCAAGAGTGACCCCTAGTGTCACTACATCGACACAACGTCGAGTGAATGACAGATAGGGAAACATAGGAAACCTAGTCATGTATCAATTCACGTCATACAAAGTCCATTAAACATAAAAAAGCTCATAATAAATCAATTTATTTTTGACCACCTTTGCCTTCAAAACAACACCAATTCTCCTAGGTACACCTGGACACAGTTTTTCTTGGTTGTTGGTAGATAGGATGTTCCAAACTTCTTGGATAATTCACCACAGTTCACAGTAGTTTAGGCTGTCTCAATTGCTTCTCTCTCTTCATGTAATCCCAAACTGACTCGATGTTCAGTGGGGGGCTTTGTGGGCACCATGCCATCTGTTGCAGGGCTCCCTGTTCTTTTATTCTGTTTTATTTGCAAAAGGAATATTTGGGAGTCTAACATTTATATTTCCTATTGACACACTAAAGCTTAAGATGTAAATAACTACCTTAAGACACATTTGTTTGTGAAACATCTATTGTGCCTAAGACTTTTGCACAGTGCTGTAAATGGAAAGAGAGGTAAGGATATTCTTAAAATTTCACCTTTTCTTTCATGGATGATAGAAAGAAAGTCGTAAGAGTTTATAATGGCAAAGTAAAGTAAGTAAATGATGGCATAATTCTCATTTTTGGGTGAACTGTTCCATAAACATGTCTTCTTGTCCAAATTTGTAGCCATCTTGCTGTATCACTCCTTTAAAATATAATCTCCTACAGAGGGAGATATTGCAATTTTAGAACAAACAGATCTCTGACTAATTCTGCACTGAGTGGATGGGCTATTTTTCGGGATATTTTACACCTTAATATATAATTTCCTTCAATGTCTAAAATATCCTACATTTAATTCAATAATCGGTTAAAAAGAGCCCTTGTGCTCCCTCGACTCCCCCGCACTTACACACACTCACACACACAATCGTGTTACTCCAATGCTGAAAAGCAATGCATCCCCCGTTACTAGTTCTAAAGTGACTTTTTCGAACTAGCAACGGAGGCTTGAGCTGTATCAGAGCAAGACGCTGAATCCGTGGTGAAAGAAAGTAGTTCCTCTCATAAGAGCGTTTTAGGGGGGAAAAAAACAGAAAATATCTTGAGATAAAACCCTGAACGTCTTAAGGCGTGGTAACTGTGGTATAAGCGGAATAATTGACTCCGGCCCGTTGAATTGTTGAAAAATAATGCACACCTGCTGCACGTCTTGACCACCTCGGGTGTAAATTATTTTTCATCAATTCAACAGTCTGCCGTCAATTATTCCTTACGTAGCTTTCACCTTATACACCACTTTGCATTTTTTAAACCGAGGAAAGTGTTTCATAAGAATACAATTCAATTTTATATAAGAGATGTCTGTTTCCTACAAAAATCTAATACCTAGAGATCTTAATTTTCATGGATCATTTTTTCAAACCCCTCACTATTTCAAGGGCCAAAACAAATAAAATAAAACATAAGAGATAATTCTCAGTTCAGCACAGGAATGTCTCATGGTGAGTTTTATCTTAAACTGCCTTCTGTGCAGGGGCTCGTTGGACAGGCCAGGAAACGTGTGGATGTGTGCCGGCTTCCCTGGAAGTCATGAATGTTGAAGCCAATTCTCACGTGAGTCTGTCTGGGTGTCCCACTGATCTAGGTACAGCAGTTAATTAGTTAGAGAGTGGTGCTGTCAAATGGACACAGAGCTAACAAAGTGAAAAACCTTATTATCTGAAACATTTCCTTACACAAACTTCACCCACATTGAAAAACACCCAAAAACCAGACATTGCTGTGAATCAGTTGACATTATTTTATGAGCAGCAGCTCATAACATCTAGCATCAGAGGTTCTTCTTAGCACAGCCTGTACTATGATTCCAGAAGTTCATCCACCTTGAACAACTGTCTGATACAGCTAAAAAAATAAAAATAAAAAATAAAAATTAAGCTGAAATCACATTTTTTAAGTAATTAAAAAATTTAGATTAACAAAAATATGAGCTGCACATTTCTACTTAAAAAAACAAACAAACAAACAAAAAAAAAAAAAAAAAACTCTAAAATGCCTTGACACATAGACTTCTATTTGTAAGTTCATTACTGTATACATAATTTGTGTTTTTTTTTTCTACAAACTGATAGAGGAGTCAAAATTATAGTATTTAGTTATTGGCAGCTTGTCACAGATGCTGTGATTAGAGCTTAATTTGTATTTAACCTGGAACATTTATTCATATATACTGTATATTAATGCACTATTAGTCAGCATGGGGCAAGATGTTTTCAATGTACACATTTTAAACTTTTCTATGCACAGCATATGCTGTTGTGATGATTTGGTATGACCATTTTACAAGAGGAAACATCAACTACATTTAAATGTACTTGCTGGTAAAAGTATTCCGTTTTTTTTTTTTTTTTTTTTTAACTGGAAAATAATTTAGTAGATGGAAACGTGAGTGGAGACTGCATGGTTTATGGTGCATTCTGGGCTACTGTTGATGGGAGTTTTGGATCTTTAAAGAGTCCCTTACTTAATTTCTCATTGTTTCCTGTTGCCATTTCAAAGAAAGTTCTCAGGTTTTCCAAAGCTCTGTTGTCCTGTGCAGAATTACAGAGGAATTATGTTTCACAATGGATACTGGCCCTAAAAATAACCAAAATGAATGCTGCTTTTATTTCAGACAGCAGGCTTAATGCAAAGAGAGAGAGAGAGAGAGAGAGAGAGAGAGAGAGAGAGAGAGAGAGAGAGAGAGAGAGAGAGAGAGAGAGAGAGAGAGAGAGAGAGTCAGAAAGTGAAAGAGAGACACTGTGCAACTTGGTCACAATCTCATATCAGAAAAAGGTATTATGCTTTCATTTTTTTAAATTTTTTTTTTTTTTTTTACCTTTTTATCCACAGAGGTATGGCATTGAAGGAACTAAAAGATAGAGTCGCCTTTGGAATTTGTTGGAAAAATATATATTTATGCATATTTTGTTTTACTGTATCTTATGCTATAAGAGTGGCCTGCAAGCTACACATTACACATGAAAACTAAACGAAAATCTAAGCAGTAGAAAAATATATAAGTTATGGATGGTTGTCCTGTTTCTTTAATACCGAAGGCTTCGGGAATGTATGTGGCCTTTGGTGGCTGCTCTGGTAACACCCATGGTATCCACGGCACGCAGGGCTAGGCGGGTTTCACCGCATATAAATACACCCATTGGACAAGGCCTAAATTCACTGTGCAACCTCCCTGTCTCATGCCTCAGAGTGTGTGTGTGTGTGTGTGGTTAGCAGAATGATTTGATATCTACAGTATATTATGTGTGTATGTGTGTGTAAGTTCTGGGGATCAGTGTTGATTTGACTATGGTGTGTGTATATTTATAGTAGTGAAGAAACACAAACCTACATGTCTGTAAAACAATTTCATTTGAAGAGTGTCCAGCAAGCCTGGATTTGGCATTTAATCTTACAGATGTCACTCTTAGCTCAGTTTATATAAAATGGACAGAGGGAACAAATTTGAGCAGAGGCCAATATTGTGAAATGGCAGAAAATCTTATCGCTCTTAATATATATATATATATATATATATATATATATATACACACAGTGGTGTGAAAAAGTGTTTGCCCCCTTCCTGATTTCTTATTTTTTTGCATGTTTGTCACACTTAAATGTTTCAGATCATCAAACAAGTTTAAATATTAGTCAAAGATAACACAAGGAAACACAAAATGCAGTTTTTAAATGAAGGTTGTTATTATTAAGGGAAAACAAAATCCAAACCTACATGGCCCTGTGTGAAAAAGTGATTGCCCCCTGAACCTAATAACTGGTTGGGCCACCCTTAGCAGCAACAACTGCAATCAAGCGTTTGCGATAACTTGCAATGAGTCTTTTACAGCGCTGTGGAGGAATTTTGGCCCACTCATCTTTGCAGAATTGTTGTAATTCAGCCACATTGGAGGGTTTTCGAGCATGAACTGCCTTTTTAAGGTCATGCCACAGCATCTCAATAGGATTCAGGTCAGGACTTTGACTAGGCCACTCCAAAGTCTTCATTTTGGTTTTTTTCAGCCATTCAGAGGTGGATTGCTGGTGTGTTTTGGATCATTGTCCTGCTGCAGAACCCAAGTTCGCTTCAGCTTGAGGTCACGAACAGATGGCCAGACATTCTCCTTCAGGATTTTTTGGTAGACAGCAGAATTCATGGTTCCATTTATCACAGCAAGTCTTCCAGGTCCTGAAGCAGCAAAACAGCCCCAGACCATCACACTACCACCACCATATTTTACTGTTGGTATGATGTTCTTTTTCTGAAATGCGGTGTTACTTTTACTCCAGATGTAATGGGACACACACCTTCCAAAAAAAGTTAAACTTTTGTCTCGTCAGTCCACAGAGTATTTTCCCAAAAGTCTTGGGGATCATCAAGATGTTTTCTGGCAAAAATAAGACGAGCCTTAATGTTCTTTTTGCTCAGCAGTGGTTTATGTCTTGTAACTCTGCCATGCAGGCCATTTTTGCCCAGTCTCTTTCTTATGGTGGAGTCATGAACACTGACCTTAACTGAGGCAAGTGAGGCCTGCAGTTCTTTGGATGTTGTTGTGGGGTCTTTTGTGACCTCTTGGATGAGTCGTCGCTGCGGTCTTGGGGTAATTTTGGTCGGCTGGCCACTCCTGGGAAGGTTCACCACTGTTCCATGTTTTCGCCATTTGTGGATAATGGCTCTCACTGTGGTTCTCTGGAGTCCCAAATCTTTAGAAATGGCTTTATAACCTTTTCCAGACTGATAGATCTCAATTACTTTCTTTCTCATTTGTTTCTGAATTTCTTTGGATCTCGGCATGGTGTCTAGCTTTTGAAGATCTTTTGGTCTACTTCACTTTGTCAGGCAGGTCCTATTTAAGTGATTTCTTGATTGAGAACAGGTGTGGCAGTAATCAGGCCTGGGTGTGGCTAGAGAAATTGAACTCAGGTGTAATAAACCACAGTTAAGTTATGTTTTAACAGGTGGGGCAAACACTTTTTCACACCACTGTATATATATATATAGACAAATAAATGCTTAAAGACAAATCAAGATATAATACAGATACACACACAGAGTCCGATAGGTGGTGTGGCACTGTGGTAAAAGATTGGGGCAGGTAACTCATATGTTAAAGGTTCGAACCCTGTTTAAGCCCCAAACTCTATAGACCGGGGGCACTATATCGCAAAATACTGTAAGTTAACGCTTAAAACATTAAAGTCCCCAGATACATAAGTCAGGCATATGGGGTATCATTTGAAAGCTGAGAATCAGAACTTTTTATAAAGTACCACAAATTTTGCATTTATGTTACATAAAATAATAAAATAAGGGCTGAAAACATCCATGTTGCAAATAACCACCACCAAGATGTAATGTGATAGAAATATGCAATAGCGATATGATAAGTGTGGGTGAGAAGCAGATCAATATTTAAGTCCATTTTTACCATTAATTCTCCTCCTTGCACAGTAGGTGGTGATTTGCACAAAGAATTCAAATCACCAGAAAAATGAAAAAAATAATAAAAAAGAGAGTGGAGAGTGATAGTAAAACAGCATTTAAATATTGATCTGTTTCTCACCTAGACCTATCATATTGCTTCTGAAGACATGAATTTATCCACTAGAGTTTTTAGATTACTTTTATGCTGCTTTTATATTCCTTTGGAGCTTCAAAATTTTGGTACCCATTCATTTGCATTGTGAGGGCCTACAGAGCTAAAATATTCTTCTAAAAATCTTTGTTTGTGTTCAGCAGAAGAAAGAAAGTCATTCAAATCTGGGATGGCATTATGGTGAGTAAACGATGAGAGTTTTAATTTTTGGGTGAACTATCCCATTAAATATTACCAAAGTTTGAATTATACTCCAATTTTAAAGACATTATTTCAGTTAGGGAAAAAAAGCTCTAAGACAAGAGTGGTCACCAGATTTTGAAATCGACGTCATCTCCACAAGAGGGTGCAATTAATAAATATAAACAAAACAGCACCATGTTATATTGTTTTGCAAAAAACCATACCTGGCTGTTAACACTGCATACCATTTTAAACTAAAGTGCTTTCAAATGTTCATTTTTATCTTACACACTAATCCGTTTTCATTTGAAAACTAGCGTCATTGCTTTTCAAAGTGTGCAGTAATGGAAAACGTTTTTGAAAGTCTCAGTTTTCAGTGAATGAAAACACGTTCCAGTGCTGATAAGTGGAGTAAACGAAGCAGAATCAATGTGTTTTCAACAAGCCATATGTTACCACACTGTGTTCTTAAACCACTTGTGTAGCTACAGATCCAAAACTCACAAATGGAGCAATTTAGCATCCCATTTGCACATATTTTCAATCATAAAGGATCTGATCTCTTTTAATGTTTCAGTGCAAATCCCTCCAATCTGTAGTAAACAATATTACTCACCAGATGTTTGCCTCCACACATGAACCAGACCTGTTGCCATGACAAACATCCCTAACAACCTGCAAGCCAAATACTGCAGCAGAACCCTGGAAGTGAGGCCAATGTTTGCGAATAGCTGGGTGAGAGGCGTGTTAACCAGTCAGTGGCTCCTCCTGCTGTTGGTCAGGTTTACAGTGCAAATGTTAAGAGGTCAGGAATCATGCCTTCCAATGCCTCAGCACAGTAATTTGCTATAAAAACTTGAAAGCTCTGTAGTTGCTAAGTAAATAGATCAAATAGGCCACAGGGGTTGTGAGAGGCCTAGAATTGGGTCCTAGTGGTGAGGCTGGTAAAAAAAAAAAATGATTTTTATTTTGATCATGTAGTTTGCACCTGCCTTAGCTCTGTCCAATAACTACTTATACTGTACATAGTATAACTAATCTAAATACTATATTAGATTACATAAGCCATTTGCCACACTAAAAGAAAAAAGTAAAAACAGGCACACTGATAAACAGTGGGATACAAAAATCTGCAATCACTAGAGAAAATTCTTCTATTTCAAATTATTTTATTATGATACTATCAGCAATGAGTGAAAAGTTGAATGGAAAAATGTATATGAATTACAGAATGTCTTAGTAATTTGTATGTCTGCCTTTTGCTTCAATGGCAGCATGCACTGGAGCTGACAAATCTGTTTCAAAGAGCATATTGTGTGCGTCAATGGAAGCAAGGAAATCTGACCTTTAAACATAGTTAACATAGTCAATAAATGCTATAAATTTGCTTACATTTTATTTCTGACCTTAAAAGAGTGCAGAATCTTAAAGTTTATTTTCATTTTATGTCATAATTTTTGTTTGCTTTGCATTTCTAAAATTCTAAACTTTGTTTAACCCTTAAACACATACCTCATGTCACCCCCTGTACTTCATCCATTTTTTGGAATTGTGCCCACACCTCTTTAGTATTCTTCAATCTATCTCTTATAAATAGAATGAAATAATAATAATAATAATAATTGTTTACAGTGGTTTAAGTACCAAAAGTGTATAGGGTCATTTAGAGACCTGAGGTATGAAACAGAGTCGTGTTATTTTTCTTTTTCTTTTTTTGCACTTCAGTAAATTAACTTTTTTAGGATTATTTCATATCTATATAAGTTTACATTCACAGAATATTATTTATTTATTACATGATAAATTAGTACTATATTAATACCAATAAATACTATATCACATTGATTTTCTGTGCAACAATGGTAAATGATCTGTATACCATATGCGTGAACACATACTGTACATAATATACATGTTATTTCTTACTCATGGTGGCGCTGTTGTTTCAGTGATTGACTTGATTTGACATTGCTATTTGATGAAGAAACAACATGGAAGTAAACTATAGCAAGTACAACACATGAACAGTATGATATGACTATTGTCATTTGGGTGTACTATTGAAATTATGTTGTACATCTATTAAGACTCAATAAGTGCCTGAGACAATACTTACGTGTAGCTTATGTCTATTTTATGTGTAGATTATGTGTTATGTGTTGCTCAATATGTGTTTGACAGCCAGTTGCGTCTCATTAAAAATTTCAGTGTGAAAGTAATGAATCCTGTTCTAAATTTGTCCTGATTTGTTCCATTATATCTTTTAAGTATATATATATATATATATATATATATATATATATATATATATATATATATATATATATATATATATATAAAAAAAAAACATCAAAATATATTTTATTTTATTATTATCTAATTGTCTTGAAAATGTTACTATCTGGGCATTTTCAATTTTTGATAGATTTACACGCCGGATCACTAAAGACCCGAATATGTACGAGTGTTTGGTGAAATTCCCACATATTTAAGGGTTAATGAAATAATAATAATAATAATAATATGATTTTATTTGTATTATACAATATGTAGTCTGAGACTTTTGGACCATCCTGCATAAAATGCATTCCTTAAGGTGTGGCAGTACATTTCAAGCGACAAAAGCTGTTCACATAAATGGAACCAATGTGTTATTGACAGTTAATTTGCTATTGAAATCCAGCTGCAAGGTATTTATTCACCTCTCTATGCAGTTGACCCTGTATTTGACTGACATCTCTAATTACCCAGGGTAGGACATCAACTGTACAAAAAAAAAAAAAAAAAAAAACAAAGGAAAGAAAATATTGTTGAGAAAGTAATGCACACTATACGACTTTCAAAGTCGTCGGATTGCTGTTCTTTTCACACTACACAACTGTCTGTCTGTATCTTGAAGTTGCTGTAATTTGCACATTACACGAGGGATCGGCAACAGGGGGTCACACATTACAAAACATTTCACTAGGAAGAATCCCCAACAACTCATCTGGTTTCCAAACTACGTTTAAAAAAAAAACGTAAGTGAGAAGTGATCCAGGAAATGATGTAAGATGACGCGTGAGACAGGACAAGTTGTTTGTGTGCTGATTTGCAGCAAAAAACCCAAAAATAAAAATAAAAGAATATAGAGGAGAGAATGGTTGGGGAGATGCGGACAGCAAGGATTGTCTGTTCTGCAGAGAGAGTTGGAGGTAAATCAATAATTTATTAATGAACACCGGTAGCTGCCTGCTGGCGTTGTGGCTCGACAAGGACATGTTTGTGCTTTGTTATTGTTTCAAATAATTGAAAAGCTTATGTGTATGCAAATTTATTCTGATAGAAACTATATTATTGTGTTCACCATACAATAAATGCATGATAAGACTGGGTTCAGGGAGCTGTTGCGGATGACACATCAAAACACATTTCACACTGCAGGACTTGGAGTCGCAGACAGGTCTAGATATTTAACCTGCTAAATATCTTTTCGGCATCTGCGATATATCAGCACATCTCTCAGATCGAGTCTTTGAAAATTCACACACAACAATTGTCACTCACAGGAACAAGCACCGATTTGCCTCTGATTTCTGGCTTTTGTCTGCGATCTCCATTAACTGTCGGCGAGTGGAAAATCAGGGCTAAAATCGTGTAGTGTAAACTCGGCATAAGATAATTACTTTTCACAGCATATAGAGCAGGCAGAATGGGGAGGTAAACATTCAGAGAAAATATTCTTGTATGCTTACCCTCAGTTTTCCAACTTATTAAGTATTATAAGATTATGTATTTTAAAATAAATAAAACATACTGTGCACACATGAGCTTAGCTAACTTTGTTACTAGACTAGTGACATGACAATATCATTATCACACAATCTTGTCACACACTATGAAGGGTAGATCTCTTAAATGGAAACCTAGGAAGGTAAGGGTAATAGAGGTGATTAAATGTTGTATCCGTTTTCATTTTCAATTCTGGCTTAAAGTGTAAAGGTAAAAAAATAGCAAGGACACCACCGTTTACTATAGCTAGAGACATCCTGGAAAGATTGCTATGCCAGAAATGAACTGTTGCTCCAAGACCCTTTGTGGTTCTTCACAGGAAGGAAGTTCACCCCACTCTACCCAGCAGGGGTCAGGGCCAGAACGTGTCAAGGGGTGGTCCACCTGTCTCTACACTGACAGCAGGAAACAAAAAGAGAAATGTTGAAAAAAATAACAACCTTGACTCTTACAGCGACATTCAGGATGTGTAGTTTGAGAAGCTTCCGGACACCCTGCTAAGACAAAAGTTAATGTCTGCTTATATTGAGTAAACAGAAAAATTCAGCCTGATCTCATGAAAATCATGTGTCTGTGGGAACATGATATTACGTGGGTCCTTATAAATATAGTGGCAATTTCTAGGTGAAATGTCCACTGTGCGGTGCTAAAAGCAAGTTAAATTTACTCCCAAAGAGATTAGGTTTAAAGGTTAATGGTCTATCGAGTATTAAATTAAAACAGATCTCCCTACCCTAAACCTTAAACCTTAACCTAAACGGTTATGTCATAAAAGCAAATGTGAGATGAAAAATGCAATTGCTGAAGCAACCACAACATTTTGTGGTGCTTCTGTGACACTTTCATCTCACATGCTCAACAGAACTTGTACACCAGTCCTTTCCATCGCAAGTGCAATGCTCTATCAGTTGAGCAATTTGATAACCTTTGAACAAGCTTGTAAATGTAGTTAGTTAATGTAATGTAAAAGTTAAAATGCATCCTATTACAAGTCATGCACTGCAGTAAAAGTGTTTTGGTGTCATAAAAGAGCAATGTGTGAGGAACAGTGAGAAAAGTAAGCATTTATGAGCTGATGATCTGCCGTTTTACTCGTAATTTGTGAGAAGTCATTGTTGTAGCACCTGCAGTGTTTATTTCACCAGGAAACTGCTGCGATATGTACGAGCCACGTAAAAAAATATTTTGCAAAAATGTAGGTATAGTAGTAACATGATTCTGAGACCAAGTGCTCATTGGTAAAATAATATTTGCTACAGGAAGGATGTGATTTATACTCGGCCAAATAAGGGTAGTCCTTAGCAACAAGAATTATCTAATATCTACTGCAGTGAAGCAGGAAGACACTGAGGAGGCTATTACCCACACCTCGTCCTAACCAGATGCGACACGATAAGTTTCCAGCGACAAGCTAGCCTGTCCACACTAGACGCAATGCAGCACCATGATATTCATACACTAAAATGAGGATTTGGCAGGGAGGAGGGCGAGGCCGGGACATGATGCTGCACACCCAGCTCCTAATCAGGCTAATCAAGCCCTCGAGAGGGATAAAGGCAACCGGAGGCGGCAATTAGAGAGAGAGTGAGTTATGGGCAGCTGCCATGCATGTGTTATGTTTGTCTTTTTATTTAAACCATTAAATATTATTTCTATTGTTAAGCCGGTTCTCTCCTCCTCCTTTCCCTTTTACCTTGTTACACTGGTGCCGAAACCCAGGAAGGAGGAGGGATGTGTTGTAGTAGAGTCCTCACCACTACCATCCACCCCAACGGAGCAGCCGCGGCCATCCGCCGGGGGACAGAGGAGCCCGGCTGCCTGAGAGTGGAGGAACGGCCGCCGACTGCGAGGGGAGGAGGGGCTCCTAGCCGACCGCCTGGAGTGGTCAGGGCCACTGCCAGGGGCGGAGGAGACCCCTACCGGCCGCTAAAACGCGGCGGGGTCAAGAGAGGACCGCCAACCACGAGCGGGGAAGGGCTCCTGGCCGACCGCCTGGAATGGGAGAACTGCTGCCAGGGGCGGGGGAGACTACGGCAAGCACCAAGGGGATAAATACACAATCACACACATACACAGGGCAAAGTCACTTTATGAATTGCATCCTTCATCTGTTACGATTGTTTATGTTCACGTGGTACTCCTGTTTTTATTTAACCGATCTCCACGTAACAGGGAAGCAGAGAGAAAGTTGAAATGAGTCAGAATGTCTCCCCACTACCATTCTGAACCGGTGTGTGTGTGTGTGTGACAGAGCTCCGGCTAAAGAGAACGAGACCTCAAGCACAACATTTGGTAGGTGTGACACCCTCTGCCAAAATTTAAGTTGTTCTGAACCGGCTAATGAGATGCCGGCTTTAATATACTGCAATAAGTATAACTTTAGACCTATTTGTTGACTTCGCTGCCTGGCACGACGTCGCAGAAATAGAATCCATTCCAAAAATAGAAAGCCCTGTCGCTATTGCCTGTCATGGCTAGTAAGGAACAAAAAACTTTTATCGCACATCGTGGCATCGCGTCTGGTTAGGACACGGTGTTACACAACCAAAATAATATTAGGGTCAGAGAAAAGGACAATAACAATATTTAAACAATGTTTAATGGTTCATGTCTTCTGTTCATCATATGGCTGTTCCTTTGTGACTGAGATTGTTAAAATATCTTGAAAAATGTTTTGTGGCATACTAGGTGTACTATGTATCCTTTTATTCTAATTCTATTCACCTTATTTTGCAATGCGGAAGTAAGCAGCGGCTGCATTTCTAGCGAATGTGACAAAGTTCCGCTTGGCATTGACTGCAGTGTAAATAACTAGAAGGTTATACAGAATTTTGTGATATGGGCTTAGAAAATGTCGCACAACCAAAGGATGTACAGCAGAATTATGTGCCAATGTCGGATAATTTTCTCACATCAGCATTTGGAGTAAAAGAGTAAGTAAATCATTCACTTGTTGATGTGTGTTGTTGTATTGAAGAGATGGTAATATATTCTGCTTCTTTCTTTACCGAGATCGTGGCGATGCAGTCTTTCTTGTCTCCATGTAAACAATGTCCATATGTACCTGCATAACATCCGATGATGCCTTTGCCTTTGGAAATAAATAAATAATGTTTTATAAGCCATGCGAGATCTGCGTGTCTGTTTACTATGCACTGCTAAGAAAGAGAGAATGCTCTCTGACAAGAATGGAGAGTAAAATGCATTTATTATTTTGCCAAGATGAAACATGATGCAGTATTTTCCCAGCATCTTTCTGCTCTCTGCTGGTTGTGTAAAGTTTGTGGGGGCATGTCAGACAGTGTGGTGGACTGCACTGTCAGCACCTGATTTCATTCATTCTGCCTGTGCAACAGTGTGTGATAAACCAATAGCAAAATGCGATAAACGGTAAAACTGTATGCACTCAAAACCAATGAGTTTATGAAAATTGTAATTAATAATAATAATATGTAGACATTTATTGCCAGTCTGTAAAATAAAGCAGCATAATGTAGTATTTTTGTATAGTTAAAATAGCAGGAAGTGGCTTATACTGGAAGTGGTCCACATTCAAGGTTGATATTGGTGGTGCCCTAGTTTCACTGAAAAACAAGGTGGATACTCAACTCTGAGTGAGTTGACCCGTCCCAACACTCCGGTGAAGTGAAGGTTTCCCACCAAACAATGTCTTCAATTCATACTGCTATACCTCTCTCACCAGCTCATGAATTAGTCCTAAGACTATGATTATAGTTGAAATATATATATATATAATCTCCATCAATCCATCCATCCATCCATCTTCTTTGTGGTTTCCAAAGTACAGTAGGCTGCATGCTCAAAACTTTCTAACTTCAAACTGTCATATAAGGCTTTTCAAGCCAAAGTGTCTCTTTGCACACTTTTCATATCTAGTTACTCATATTATTTTTGTAACTTTTGTAAAGTCGTTGATATAATTTGTCTTGAAGTGTCTCACCTCAGAAATTCGCGCCATTCCTATCAGAGTCTCCGTACGCGCGCTGCTTGATGCGAAGCAAACCGAAAACTGATGGTATTCCCATGGTATGACTGAATATCTGTTAAAATAAATATATAATTAAAAACATGTTTTCGAATTAAAACGACGACTTTCCGCAAAAGGCGAGTAAATGTACATTACTGGTTATTTGACGTTTTAGATAGATTTGCTTAGCTATTTGACGCCATCTGCTGGCCATTAAATTAAAAGAAATCAAAAATGTTCAGATCATTAATGTAGAACAAACATTTATTTGCAATGGTTGTTTTACACCCTTTCACCTATTGGTAGGACAAATAACAATTTTCCGACTTTCAGTCTTTGTAACTTTAATGCTTTTTATCTATATTGTTGTTAGACACAAAGAAGTGTGTATTAAACCACAGTGACGTATACGGTTACATCACTGCATATTCAAACAAACTGAAAAAAATGTTGTTTTGTTTTGTTTTGACAGTAAACAAAACAAGTGAAAGTAAACATGCTTCTATGTGGACTCGATCAACGTCCCTTTCGATTCTGTGTGTGTCCTGGACCAACTTCACGACTATTAAATACGCGTTCAGGCATATTTTAATTCTAACTGAGGAGAAAGAAAATGGCTACAATATCAGCAAAAGATACACACAAGAAAAGATTTCGCTTTGGTAAGTTTTTGCAGGATTTTCCAAGAGAAAGAGAAAGAATATACAGTATGCCAACTTATCATTTATTCGGAGTATAGACTAGTAGGCTACTTGAAATTATTCAAAAACTACTGCCATGAAACTTATAAAGCCGCCCCTTCGCGTCTTTCCTTTCGCTTTGGTCGAGTATCGTCGGTGTTGCTAAACAACACATTTATACAGTACAATGTTTGTTTGTTGTCATCCCTAGCAGATCCTCACAGGGGATGCAGAAATCGACACGTTTTATCCAGAGACATATACATGCAGCCTCCATATAGACGTATGTATGGACGACAGCGTGGTAAGACCCATCCCTGCTCAGAAAAAAACACAATATCACGTTTTACACAATTTAATCATTCATAAATTCAAACATGTTTTTAAAGGTGTGTGTGTGTGTGTGTGTGTATATATATATATATATATATATATATATATATATATATATATATATATATATATATATAATACTCTTTTATAAATATATTATAGTATTATATATTTAAAAAACAAAATTTAAATATATATATATAAATAATATCATAAACTTTGATAATGGTTTTCTCATAGTTACTCCAAATTACCTTAACAAAATTGGCTTTTTAATTAAAATGTCAGAATATGTGTTTTGTTTATGTGTTTATTTTGTACTTCAAACAGGCTGACATAATTAATTACAGTCTAAAGGGATCCTCTCTGTTTTATTTGTTTATAAAAAAATCAAAATAAAAAAAACTTCCCCCACATGATAACACAATTGCAATCAAAATTAGGTTGATTTGGTGGACAACATTTTTTCAGATATTTATAATATTTTAAAACAAAATCATTTCACTGTTTGTTTTGTTTTAAGAATTATTAATAAATTATTATTTTGCACTGCTCATGTCAAAAAATGTTTTTTCAAGAGTTTTGGCTTTTAATGAGACTGATCACATGACCATTTTTATTTTAAGCCCAGGGAAAAAATATCAAAATGTCTGTTTTCAATAATTAATTAATTATAATTCATCACACATTATATGTTTTGCACATATACAGTGAAATTCTTTTTTTTTTTTTTCACAAATCCCAGCTAAGCTGGGGTCAGAGTGCAGGGTTAGCCATGATGCAGTGCCCCTGGAGCAGTTAGGGTCAAGGGCCTTGCTCAAGGGCCCAACAGTGGCATCTTGGTGGTGCTGGGGCTTGAACCCCTGACCTTCTGATCAGTAACCCAGAGCCTTAACTGCTGAGCCACCACTGCCCCCTGTTACATTGAAATTATGTAATAATTATATAAGTCATAGAAAGTGATTGTTCTGTGTAAATTGCATTTTTTATGTATATTTATAATTTATCTGGACGAAAAAAATAAATAAAAAATAGCATCACGTTTTTGACCCACCCACTGCACGGGGGTAGCATAAAAGTCTTACTGTATGTGTTCAATTAGGGAGTGACCTGATGATCCGAATTTCAAAGTATACACAAATGCTCAACACTCCTACTTCCTGGAGCCTTGCATACCTTAAAGGAATTTTCCAGGTTCAATACAAGTTAAGCTCAACTGATAGCATTTGTGGCATAATGTTGATAACAACCAAAAAATAATTTGACTCATCCCTCCTTTTAAAAAAAAAATAAAATAAAAAAATAAATAAATAAAAAAGTAAAAATCGAGGTTACAGTGAGGCACTTACAATGGAAGTGAATGAGGTCAATTTTTTGAGGGTTTAAAGACAGAAATATGAAGCTTATAATTTTATAAAACCACTTTAATTCTTCTGTTAAAACTCATGTATTACTTGAGCTGTAAAGTTGTTTAAATTGTCGTTTTTACAGTTGTTTTAGGGTTTTAGGGTTTGTTGACATTACATCGTCATGGCAGCAAAGTTGTAAAATTTGCTATAACTTTACACAGAAAAGGTTAGTAAGTGATTTTATTACACTAAAATTATGTTAAGCGCGCATACTCTTTAAGTCTTATGAATAATTTAACATTTACAGATTGGCCCCCACTCACTTTCATTGTAAGTGCCTCACTGTAAAACAGATTTGTTTTTGTTTTTAAGAAAAGGAGGGGCAAGTCAAAATAATTTTTTGTGGTAATCAATATTATGCCACAAATGATGTCGATTGAGCTTAACTTGTATTGAACCCGGAATATTCATTCAGTACCTTTGAATACCACTGAGATGTCTTAGTTACTACATTACATGGCAATAAGACTCATGTTGCAAATGGCTTGGATGATAACCTAATGCCATTCCAATGAGAAACAGGACCAGTTCAGAATTAATGTGATTGTGTTAATTATGCACAGGTATAAAGGGGTCAAAAGGGGCCCAAGCTCAGTGGTCAGCAGAGCATGAATTCCATCCTCACTATCAGCAAGAATTAGCAACACGCAGATGCAGAGGTGAGGTGTATTTAAGTGTTCACTTTCATGAGTCTATTATGAGAAAATATTCTTCGAAGGATGACTACTTCACTTGTGTATGAAGTAACTCTGTCAGTGCTTTAATATATCTTGTTGAATGTATTTGTTATTAATTAGGTGATGAGTCAAATTTCAAGACACTTCTGTTGAACATGATGGTAAAGGACCTACAGCCATTAAGCACCGTGAAAGGAGCTTTGTTCCAACATCTCACAAGGAGTCTACAGCCATCTTTGGGAATTCCGTTAAATGCCTCCTTGATTCGAGCTGAGCTTCAGAGACTTTATAGACACAAGAGAATGGAAGTACAGAATGCAGTCAATAATGCAAGTAACCTTGTTCTCTCAGCTGAGCTGTGGAGCTCAAATGAGTCACTGTTCTATCTGACAGTGTCTTGTCACCTAATCAGCGAAAAATGGGAGCTGAAATCTTACGTGCTAGATACAGCTCACTTGCTTGCCGAGCGTACAGCAGACAATGTCGTACAGCAACTTTTGAGAACTGCAAATGAGTGGAACATCATAGAGAAGATTCAGGTGGTGGTCACAAACGTTGACGGCATGAAGAAGGTCCACAAAAATGGATGTAGATGGGTATATATACCTTGTCTTGCCCATACTCTGGATAAAGTGTTTAGAGAAGCCATAGCTGACTCTGACTGGAGACCTCTGCTGAGGAAATGTCAGCATATAGTTGCATTTATCCACCAAAACAACCAAGCCTCACAAACTCTCCAACAAAATAAACTAATTCAGAGCACTTGTCTACAGTGGCTTCCTACACTCTATATGCTCAAAAACCTCTTAGAACAATGGCCAGCCATTTTTAAGGTTTTTGTCCACAGACGAGATGATGGTCTTTGTCTGAACGAAAATGAAAGAAGAATAGTTGAAGACATTGTAGCAGTGCTGAATATTCTGAAGACGGTTACAGAGGAAATAGGAAGACAAGGGTACAGCCCCATTTCAAACATAATACCGCTGGTCCAAAAACTGCAGGAGAAACTGAGAAACCTGGGGATGATGGGAAACAGAATAGCGCAGAAACTGTCTGTAAAATGTGACCATCATATCGGCAACATCAAAAAACACCTTTGGTTCAGAGTTAGCACAGCGCTGGATCCACGATACAAAACCAGTGTGCTGTGGGACTCTGGTGCTGAAGATGTGAAAACAGAAATCAGGAAACAGATCAGGAGAGAAACACACACTGAGCACAGAAGATGTGACACCGAAAGTGAAGAGTTGGCCTTACGGAAATACTGGAAAATAACCGACACTTCAGTGAACCCACTTGAATTCTGGAGAACCAAAGATGAGTTTGAAAAACTGGCAATGGTTGCCCGCAAGTATCTCACAGTGGTTTCCACTGCAATTCCAATGGAGCGTGTATACCAACTGGAAGAATCACAAATCGTCAACAGGAGAAACTGCTTGGAGGTAGAAAATGTCAATATGATATTGTTTTTGAACAGCAATTAATAAAAAAAGCAACTTCAAATATTTGCTTATATTAAAATCTAAAAACACAATTAAAATCTCTGTTTGGAACAGTTTGTCAAAATGTTCATAATTTTAACAGAAAAAGTATGTAAAAATGAAAATAACTCTTAAATGGTTTACTGGTAGTTACCTTACCATGCACGGCGAAATATATATATATATATATTTGTAGCATAATGTTGATTACCACAAAAATATTTTTGTCATGGTTACAGAAAGGCACTTACAATGGAAGTAAACGGGGCCAGTCTATTAACATTAAAATGCACACTGTTTCAAAAGTATAGCCACACAACATAGCCATTGTACATATTAGCATGATTTTAGTGTCCATCAGGGCTGTATTTTTAAGGCATAAACACAAAGTGTATATGGAAGGTGTAATTTTTTGTAAATATGTTTAATGTAAATTTTGAATGTTTATTGTAAATGTGTAATTTATTGTACATCAAAGGGTCATTCTTCAATTGGTGTGGCAAATGAGAGGCAGCATTTTTAATAATGCTACTTTTTTAATTAATAATAAACTTTACTGCTATGTATTTAAAAAATAGTTTATTATGCTTTATGCAGTAAAATGGAAGCTTAAATGTATTTAGTTTTTTTTTTTTTATAATTTTGATCAAATACTGGTGACAACCACTTATGTCTGTGATGTTACAGGTATTAGAAGTGAAATTCTGGGATGTTTTAAAATAAGTACAGTAGGTAAATGCAACATATAGGATTTATTCAAAGAAATCAATAACTTTAAGAACTCAATTTATTTTCTTTATTGAAATTTCTTCTTCCTTTTTTTTTTTTTCCCCCTAGCTTAAACCCTATTTCCATCAAGAGAGATGTTATCTCTATTTATTTTGGTATAACTGAAAAATCACTTTAACATTTGAAAACATCAAATAATAACATTAATTGGCTCTGAAGTATTTGTTTTTCTTTTAAGTAACACTACAGACAACTTACATTACACTAATGTTTCTGTCTGTATATTGTCTGTGTGGAGTTTCTATGGAGTCTAACCACTGGAGTCGTATGGATTACTTTTATGCTCACTTTATGTGATTTTTGGAGCTTAAAATGTCTGGTCACCATTCACTTGCATTGAAAGGACCTACAAAGCTGAAATATTCTTCTGAAAATGTTCGTTTGTGTTCCTTAATAATATAATTCATATAAACATGTTAAATTACATATATTTTCATAATATAACCACTTTATTTATTTATTTATTTTAAATACATTGTTGCAATTACATCCCAGGATACCTCTTTGATGTATGAGGGGGACATGCAGATTTTGTTACACATCTCTGAAACTCAATAAAATGTGTTATAAGACAAAAATGTAACTTTTAACAATGCTCAAATTGCTTTCACACTACAGAATACAAATGTGCAAATATTTGATGATTTTTTTACATTTAAAGTTGATTTCTATTGTTGCAAAGTAGAGGGACACCATTTTCCACTGCAAATAAAGAATGACTCAAAAGTACTATCCTTAGCAAAAGGATAGTCAAAGTCATCGTAATTGTGTTTATGGTATAGATTTTACATTAGATCCTAAAAACATAAAAAAATAAATAAAAATAAAAAACAGGCCACTGAATAAGATGGAGTTTATTTTGTATTTTTTCCTCTGATTTTACTGTAGCCATCCTTGACTAGTTCACTTCAGCTGTAGTTGAGTTAATTGACCACAAGATGTCAGCAGGAACACAATTAAGATATTTACCTAAAAATTGAAAACACTGAGCAGTGCAAGACTAAAGCTGAATATAGCTAATGCCTAAAACTTCCAGCTTTTAGATTCTATCTGGGCAAACAGCAAGACAAGTTCTTTAAATGAATGCTACAGCCTGGGAAAAGTTGTATTGTCTATGTTTTACAGCTGTAAAGGCCATTAAGTTTATCCCAAACTTTAATAACTTAAGGTCCAGGAAATTTGACCTTTCCAAGGAATGTTCAGTTCTTTCTGGAATTTAATAGTTAAAAATCATTTTTAAAAGCATGTTTTATGAAAACCAAAAAAAACCACAAAAAAAAAAAAAAACAAAACATACATTTAAGGACAGCTTAGCAAATATCAGCATAGAAAATCAACAGAATAGTTGAATCAAATGCAGACTAGTGATTGAAAAGACTTTTACTTTGAGCTGGCTTATGTATTTTGTTCAGATATTAAACAAAACACATTTGAGGCAGCAATTTCAGTGTTCTCTCAACACACTGGAAAAGCTGTGTGAAACATTTGTTGTTTGCCTGAGAACAGTTATTAAGCATGGAAACCTACAACACTGGTGAACTACAACATGAAAAAACATGTTCTTGTTCATGCTGAAGGCAAATTTTACTTTCAGATAATTCCCACTGACAGCAATGAATACTAGTACACATTTTGGCCCTCTGGTAAATTTTATCAGCTTTCTCTTTTATTTAAAAATATAACATGTTATTTTGCAGGTGAAAGTGAGGCAAGGTCATTATATGTATTTTGTCAATACAGAATGGTAGACAAAGTGAAAAGAAGGAAACATTTGTAAATTAAAGAGAGAGTTTTATACTGTTAATTGAAGCTTTAATGGTTTGTTTTGTTTTGTCAACCATTTCTTATAGGACTTTTATAATGGTGTTCTATTTCTTATATTTTCTACAGATTTGATATTATAAACTATTGTACTACTGTGGTATTAAAATAAACAAGTGAAGAAGCTATAAATGGAACTCCTTTTTTTCTTTTTTTTTTTTTTTAATTGTCGACTGATAAAATAACTAACTACATCTCAGAGTTTAATGGTATTTTGATGCAGATATGTGAATGGTAGCAAAACGAAAAAAAAAAAAAAAAACAGAAAGCCAATGCATGTGTGAATAGCAAATGTGGTACATTCACATGTAAAGGCAATTCAACAATTTTACTGCAATTTCCCAGCTTTCATGTGTGAAAGTGGTTTTTGTTCTATCTGACAGTAGTTTGTCACCTAATCTGTGAAAAATCAGTTGCCCGCTAGTACCCACTGCATATCAGCGTGTACACCGACTGGAAGAATAACAGATCATCAACAAGAGAAACTGCTTGGAGCCAAAAAAAAGTGTCAATATGATCCTGTTTTTTGAACAGTAACTAATAACAATAATACAATTATATATCTATATATTTTTATACATTACACATCTGCTGTCTGAAAACAAGTTCAAAGATTTTCTCACATCTCATATAAAAATGTATGTTGAAACTAATGACACTTCTACTATCAGCAGCAGCACACTGTGGGAGGCATTCAGAGCCTAAGTATTTGCATTCGTCTGTCATGTGAGGAGATCTGAGACCTCCAGGATGGCAGAAACATCTTACCAACCTTCTAAACTGGACTCTCAATATTCTTTGTCCCCTTCACCCACAATTTATAAAAAAAACTTCTTCAACTTCATTCGGAATATACAGTAACTTACTTACTTATTACTTCTAAGTTGAAAGGCAACTGTTGAACACTTGGCAGTGGTTTTTTGAATTTGGTGAAAAAGCTGGCAGAATACTTGCATTTAAATCCCGAGCAGTTCGTGCATCCAGACTGATCCCTAAAATTAAGTCACTTATGGGTGACATTGTTTCCGACCCTTAGAAAATTAATTTAATTTTTCAAAATACTACTCAGATCTTTACTCCTCAGAATGCAGTTCAAAGATTTGGAATGGCCCAAACCCTCTTGATCAACTAATATACCCTAGTGTTAATAATGGCCCTACACGTGATCTGGGTAAACCTGTATATTGCAGAGGAGCAAGAGGCAATTCATTCCCTTCAGAGCGGCAAATCCCCTGGCTTTACTGTCCAATTTTACAAGGCCTTTTCCTCTGTAGCACCAATTTTACACAAAGTATATAATGAAGCCTTTCTTTCAGGTCAGTTCCCATCAACCATGTCAGAGGCATCCATTTCTTTATTACTTAAGAAAGATAAGGATCCTCTACTTTGTAGTAGTTACAGGCTGATTTATCTGTTAAACATGGTTTTTAAAATTCTGTCTAAGGTCCTCACTCATCGTCTTCAGCAAGTGTTGCCTGCCATAATCTCCTCTGACCAGACAGGTTTCATGATTGGGAGACATTCTTTCTATAACACTAGAAGGTTTCTTAATATCATCCTCTCCCCCAGCTCTGACACTGCTGAAGTTGTTCTGTCCCTTGATGCTGAAAAAGCTTTTGACAGAGTCGAGTGAGAGTATCTGTTTTTCGTTTTTAAAAAAAGTTTGGTTTCGGTTCCAATTTTATATCATGGATTCGGTTATTATATTATTTCCCTGTCGCATCTGTGCATACTAATGCAACACATTCTAAACCCTTTCCGCTCTACTGAGGCACACGCCAAGGCTGCCCTATTTCACCTTTACTAGTTGCTCTTGCTATTGAGCCACTGGCCATCTGGTTACGTAGCTGTAACGTTGGGTTCTTGGAGAGGAGGAGACGCAGAGTAGATACTTTTCAATGTTTTTATAATAAACACTGGAGTGGAACAAAACAATCACGATAATCATCACAACAAACCATTAAATGTAACACTTCAAGGACTGACAAATGAATGGGCAAAACAAGAGGATATTTATACAAAAGGAACTAATGAGGGAATATAATACAGGTGAGGATAATAAGACACAGATGGAAGTGATGAGGGCAGTGAAACATGGGAGATGTAGTCCGGAGGAAAACTTCAAAATAAGAGTCCTTGAAGAACGTGAGGGAGATAATAGGGATCCAAATAGGGATCAGGAGGGTAGGTTGATGCAGAAGGTGGAGGAGGATCCAAGGAGGACAATGCAGGGGCCTGGGGGGCGGTTTCAGTGCTGGGGTGGATCCTGAGGCCTGGGAGGTGGCCACAGGGCAGGGACTGGGTCAGGAGGCCTGGGAGGCGGCCACAGGACAGGGACTGGGTCAGAAGGCAGAACCGCAGGAGGAGGAGACTCTGGGGAAGTGGACGGAGCCTTGGAAGACCTTTAAGGGCAGAGTCGTGGAAGAGTCTGAGGGCGGAGCTAGGAGAGGCTCGACGAAGGCAGGCGGTGCCGTGGAAGGCGGAGCCATGAGAGGCTCGAGGAGCGGAGCCATGTAAGGTGGAGCCAAGGGAGGTGGAGCCATGAGAGGCTCAAGGGGCGGAGCCGTGAGAGGCTCGAGTGGTGGAACTGGGGATCTTAGGATCTTATTGACCCCAGTGACACTGATAGGCCCATGATGGAGACAAGGAGACATAGAGCCGAGGTGTTGATGAGGGATCGGAGGGACAAGGCGGAGTCCAGGGCTCAGAGGGCCAAGGTGGAGTCGGAGGGTCGACATATCCCCTTGTCTGTGAAATCTCAGGGGTCGATGGTCGAGCCAGTGACTTGGGGGGAACCGGCTGACCAGGAGGAGGAGGAGGAGGAGGTGTCTTGAGTGGAGCCAGTGGAGGAGGAAGGGCCAGGGTACTAGATGGAACCAGAGTGTCCATTAAGCTGGCTGGAACCAGCGGAGGATGGAGGGTAGTCAGGATGGGAACCAGGGCGGGGAGCAAGTCCAGGTCTATTAACCTGGCAAGAACTGGCTCAGGGGCGGTCGAGGCAATAGGTTCTGGGATGGTCGAGGCTACAGGCACTGGCTCTGGGACGGTCGAGGCTACAGGCATGGGTGCTGGCTCGTTGACCGTGGCAGGCGTGGGTGCTGGCTAATTGACCGTGGCAGGCGTGGGCGCTGGCTCATTGACCGTGGCAGGCATGGGCGCTGGCTCGTTGACCGTGGCAGGCTTGGAAGGAGGAGTTGTGGAAGGCTTGGAAGGAGGAGTTGTGGAAGGCTTGGAAGGAGGGTCTTCCTTGTGGGTCGTTAGAGGTGTGAGGAGATGTAGGGACAGCGTGGCTTGGACATATTCTAAAAAGGGAAGATTCTCCACTTGTGGAAGGGCTGTGGGATGATGGAAGTTTAAGCCCATTCCAAAATTGGCACAGAGGTAGGGGTCCGAGACAGTGGAGAAAGTGACGAGTTGACAGAATCTGACGGTGTAATCCAGGAGAGGAAGGTCTTGTTTGAATAATTCCATTAAAGGACCGGTCAGCTCCATGACTTTTGTCGGTCTGGGCTTGAAGGAGAGGAGGATTAGAGAAATTGCAGAGAGTCTTGTGAGCAGGATATTTGGAGGAACAGGTAAGTGAATCTGTATTTTGATCAGTCAGTCCTTCTGTAATGTTGGGTACTTGGAGAGGAAGAGGAAGAGATGCAGGAGTAGATACTTTTCAATGTTTTAAACACAACGTAACACTTCAAGGACTGACAAATGAATGGGCAAAACAAGAGGATATTTATACAAAAGGAACTAATGAGGGAATAGAATAAAGGTCTGGATGAACATGGGAGATGTAGTCCGGAGGAAAACTTCAAAATAAGAGTCCTTGAAGAACGTGAGGGAGACAGACTGTGACAGTAGCAAGGAGAAGCTTGAGGGCATTACTCAGTTTGGAATCACCCATAAACTCTCCCTTTAAGCAGACAATCTTCTTTTATACATAGCCAACCCTATTTCTTTGTTACCATCAATCCTTAATATTCTTGATTTATTTGGCAAATTTTCTTGTTATAAATTGAACCTTCAAAAAAGTGAATTGCTCCCCATCAGTCTACCAGCTGAGAAGCTTTCTCAGCATCTTTTTCTCTTCAAGTGGGCTCAGAAGGGGTTCAGATATTTAGGTGTATATATTACTAAGTCATTCACAGCCATCTTCGCAAAAAAATTTCACTCCTTGCTTGATGTCTGTAAAGCAGATATAGAGAGATGGCCTTCTCTCCCAATATTGCTAATAGGCTGTGTTAATTTAGTTAAACTTTTATTTTGCCCACATTGTTAAACCTTTTTCAACATATACCAACACTTATAAACAAGTTTTTTTTTTGTTTTGTTTTTTCACTTTAAATCGGATAACAAACTCATATTTTGTGAGGCAATAAGTGTGCATGCATTAAGAGATCAGTTCTCCAACTTCCAAAGTCTAAGGGCGGCCTTGCCCTACCTAATTTCCAACAGTACTATTGGGCCTGTAATATTAATAAACTTCTTTATTGGATTGGTTCCTCAGGAGCCCCCAAAGTCCTATTTGGGTCCAAATGGAAATGTCATCCATAAAATATTCCCTTAATTCAGTGATTTGATCCCAGCTTCCTATACCTACCAAAGATATTTCAGACAGTTTAGTGGTTAACAATACTCTTAAAATATGGGTTAAATTTAGGAAGAATTTCAGGTTGATTAGACCATCGACTTTGGCTCCTATCTTGAACCATTATTCTTTCAGCCGTCATGTTCGGACCCAGTTTTTTGTGACTGGTCTTCTAGGGGTCTTAGTACCATCAAGGACCTTTATGTTAAAGGAATATTTTTTATCTTTTTCAGAATTATCAGATAAATATGATCTTCCTAACACTCACCTTTTTTGTTTCTTTCAGATCAGGTATTTTGTACAAAACCTATTCCCTCAATTTCCTAATTTCCCTTCTGATTCTAAAATAAACTCCCTTCTCTCTCTCAATCCAGACAGAAAAGGGTTAATCTCTGTCATTTATGAATCCACAGATTCATTAAATCCAGACCCCACTGTATCTCTTAAGAACACCTGGGAGATTGGAGTGGCCGTATCGGAAGTAGAGTGGGATTACATACATGATTTAGTACACTCTTCATCTATATGTGCTCAACATGGTTTGATACAATGCAGGAACCTGCATAGAGTACATTACACCAACGGCAGATTAGCAAAGATATAACCGGATCGAAGTGACACCTGCAATAGATGCAGACAGTCTTCAGCCAATCATGCTCACAGGTTCTGTTCCTGTCCAGGATTGGCAGAGTACTGGTCTAAAATATTTGACACTTTTTAAAAGAAATTTAATGCAACAGTCACACCAAGCCCTGCTGTACAGCTCTGTTTGGAATTCCTTTTAAATCTAATTTGTCTTTAACTGTACAAGATGTTGTTGCCTTCACCACGTTACTGCCTAGGAGGCTCATTTTCACTAAATGGAAACACACTTCCCCACCTTCACATGATAGATGGATAAAAGAGATTCTGTTGTGTTTGAAATTGGAAAAATTACGATTCTCTTTAAAAACTTTTCATAAAATGTGGAAGCCTTTTTTAGATTACATTGATACCATTGACCTGTCACCTGAGAATGCAGAGGAGGATTATTATTATTTTTATTTGTGTGTGTGTGTGTGTGTGTGGGTGGGTGGGTGTTTGTTGTATGTCTTATGTACTGCTGTGTGTAATTGTCTTTGGGATATTGGTGGGTAGGGGGGCTGGTCAGGTGGGGGGAGAGGGGATTTAAAATTGGAAAAAAGCAAAACTGTGGTGTGTTTTTTGTATACATTGTTAATATGTCTGCACAAAATTTTGATAAAGAAAGAAAGAAAGAAAAAAAATTACACAATTACGCTCCAAAAGCATCTGTCTGACTCAGGTGTACATTGACGTGTCCTTAAACTAGCCCTAATAATAAATCTCGGACTGATTGACGAATTCAGTTGCAAAATGGATTGCTGTGAACTGTAAGCCAATAATAGGCTTATGTTTAATAATATGGAAATAAACAATATATCGGATTCTCAAGCCAATTTTTGTATTGTCTTTTTTAATGCTTCACTTTTGTGCTAATATATATATATATATATATATATATATATATATATATATATATATATATGTATGTATGTCTTAAGATATATATACAGTACTGTGCAAAAGTTTTAGGCACATAAGAGGTTTCACAAAAGCATTTGTCTTAAGATGGTTATTTATATCTTCAGCTTTAGTGTGTCAATAGGAAATATAAATGTTAGACTCCCAAACAATACTTTTGCAAATAGAAAAGATTAGAATAGAAGAACAGGGAGCCCTGCAACAGATGTCATGGCCCCCACAAAGACCCCCACTGAACATTGTGTCAGTCTGAGATTACATAAAGAGACAGAAGCAATTGAGACAGCCTAAATAGATAGAAGAACTGTGGCGAATTCTCCAAGAAGCTTGGAACATCCTATCTGCCAACAACCAAGAAAAACTGTGTCCAGGTGTACCTAGGAGAATTGGTGCTGTTTTTAAGGAAAAGGTGGCCACACCAAATATTGATTCAGCTTTTTTTATGTTTACTGGACTTTGTATGACATTAAGTGATAAATGAAAACTATTTATGTAATTATTTTTGAAGACATCCTCACTATGCAACATTTTTCTGTATATATACAGTGTGTATATATATATATATATATATATATATATATATATATATACACACGTGTGTGTGTGTGCTGAATGGAAAACAATGATCTTCTTTCAAAGGTGATATAAGTGGTTAGAGATTATTTTCTTCAAGATATGAAATCAATAATGAGTAATGTACAATAAAAACATATATTTATGAGATATTCAAAACACTCATACACTCCTAATACATGTGCTTACCTGTCTCTTCATTTCTGTTTCAACAAGTACATTTAGTCAGCAACGATTGCTCTTTTTAAAAATGTTTTTTTTTTTTTTTTTTTTTTTTTTTTTTTAAATAAAGTAAAATGAATGGAAGTCTGGGAAGAATGGAAATGCTTAAGTGTAAATATGTGTAATTCATTTTCATTGAATATCCATTCATTCCTTTTACCATGCAAAATTAAGGTGGAAACATGTCATCACATTGTGTGAAAAAGATAAATTCACAGATGATTCTTTGATGCTTTAAAACACCTTCATCTGTTCCTCTCAGTAAAGCTTTCTAAGTCTGATCTAAAAAAATATTTGTTTTACCTCAAATTACATAATTTACTGGCAAGTGGCAAGTAACTGCATGTTTACGGGAACTGATAAAGGTTTTGTCAGTACTGAATGTAAAACTGCTTGTAAGTCATATGGACTTCAAGACTATTTAATAATATATAGGCAATATGCTTAGAAGCATGCTGCATCTTGTTTATTTCTGGAAGTGTTATGTATAAGAGCACATATGTTTCATAAGCATGTTTGCCCTTTTCACACGTGCAAAGCAAATAAATGTATTAATGTTATTATGACTGCAAAAAAATTGTTTCATAAAGTTTCACTTTCAAAGAATGAAAGTTTCACTTTCTAGTGCACAATAGTATTTAAGGTGAGGCAGGTCAGGTGGAGATAGGTGTAGGATATAAATCACTCAAAGGCAGGAGGCAAAAGATGGTTTAGCTCTTATGACTCCATACGGTAACAATTTTAATCTGGTTCGTAGATAATTTCAGAATTCTTTTTTTGTTTTGTTTTTTGTTTACGAAAATACAAAAAGTTACTTCCCCTTCTTTTTGTGTTTGATTTTATTTAGCAAATACATTATAGACAAATAAGGTGTTTATTGTGAAGGATTTCATAAGTGAACTGTGTATATCTGCAGGGAGGACCAGACAGGGTCGAAGACACCATCCCTATGTCCGAGATCGGCTCAGGGGAAACAGAGGTGAGAAAGAGACAAATGATGAAGGGAAAAACATAATATCTGATTCTTAAAAAAAATAAATAAATGAAGGTCACTTTACAGTGTACTCAGTAACTGTAATGAACAACATGTACTTAATAAATAATTACTTTATGAAACACTTTGTAACAACACATTTTCATTGATATTCCTAGCTTACACTTTGGCCTACATGTAATATGTATCATTTGAATAGGCTTGAATACATTTGACTTTGAATAAATTTGAATGAAAAAGAACTTTTGAGTAAGTATCAGCTTAAATCCACTAAAAGATCTACTCAGTAACTCACAAACCAGTGAGTTGTGTTGCTGCTGATTAAAAATGGCAGTAGCTGACATGACATTTCAAGCAGTGAAAACAGTGTCCTGCAGTGTAATATTGCATACACTTTATCTAAAGCTATTTTAAAACATTATTAAATTTTTTTGTAAAAATGATTTTGTCACACCACAAGACTTATGTACTGTATCCAATTGCAAACAAAGCTAAAATGTTATAGCACCTAAAATATACACTTTCCATTATACATTCAAATACATTTTAACCCACAGTCTTGATAGTAAATAATAAGAGTTTATGTCCATATTATTTGTCAACTAACCAGAAATGTAGCTGTAATGTAACTGTAAAAAATACTTAACAGAAATCTTAGTGTTCATAAACACTAAAATGATCAGGGATCATTAAAAGAACAGTTCTCCAAAAAAATGTTTTCAGCTGAACACACACACACACACACACACACACACACAAAGATTTTTAGAAGAATATCTCAGATCTGTAGGTCCATACAATGCAAGTGAATGGTGTCCAGAACTTTGAAGGTCCAAAAAGCACATAAAGGCAGCATAAAAGTAATCCATACAACTCCAGTAGTTAAATCCATATCTTCAGAAGCGATATACTAGGTGTGGGTGAGTCCTTTTTTACCAGAAATTCTCCTCCCTGCCCAGAAGGTGGCGATATGCATGAAGAATGTTAATTGCTTAAAACAAATGAAGCAGAATGTGAAAGTGGAGATTTATAGTAAAAAATTACTTAATTATTGATCTGTTTCTCACCCACACATATCATATCGCTTCTGAAGTGTCTGTGCCGTATGGATTATTTTCATGCTGCCATTATATGCTTTTTAGACCTTCAAATTTCTGGCCACCATTCACTTTCATTGTATGGACCTACAGAGTTGAGATATTCTTCTAAAAATATTTGTGTTAAGCAGAAGGAAGAAAGACATACATATCTGGGATGGCATGAGGGTGAGTAAATGATGAGAGATTTTTCATTTTTTGGTGAACTCCTTTAAGTGCAGTCTCTTGTGTGAACAAAAAATAAAATAAAAAAATCGTATACAGTTCTTACATATACATATGTAAAATGTCTTGGTGTATTTTCTACAGAGGAACAACGGCCCCCTAGCTGGGTATGATTATTTCTGATCTGCATCCACATACCATGTAAAGAACCTGGCTTCCAAAATCTGATTTTTTAATCTCACAGCTCCAAGAATTGTTTTTCAAAACACCATAAACAGTGAAAAAGGTCTAAGCAGCGTGGATCATGTTGCATTGTCATTTGAATTATGGACTACCATAACAAACATTACCTTTATGATGATTACTTGTCACTTCATTGATGATTCTTGGACTTGAAAGTCTTTTGTTTTGGAAACCACACCACTACCTAATGAATACGATCACAGCCATGTTGTTGCACAGCTTTTGAGAATAGCTGACAAATGGAGAATTGGAAACAAGATTAAAATGGTAATTGCAAATGCTGATGGGATGGAGAGGGAAATCAGAAAAGCAGGATGGGAGCACATACCCTGCTTTGCCAAAACACTTGATGTTGTTTTCAAGGAATTACTTGAGAAGTCATTGAACTGGAAGCAGCTGGTGAAAAAATGTGGAAGCACATCATCAACTCAAAGAGGCACAAAGAGAGGTGCACTTGCCACTACAAAATCTGGTTGAGTTCAGGGCCAATAAATGGCTTTCTACACTGAATATGCAAGAAAAAATCTCAGAGCAGAGCAAGGCTTTATGTAAAGTTTTAATTCAATGTAATGTTGACTTAAGTGAGCATGAAATTAAAAACATACAGAAAATAACATCATCCCTCAAAGCTTTCCAGAATGTCATGACAACTGAGATGGCAAAACAATACCATACTTTCAAACTTCATACCACAGGTGGAGGCCATTAAAAAGAATCTATGTGATTTGGAACACAGTGGAAACAAGTTTGCAATGTTATTAGCTCAATATTTCATTCATCATTTTAGTAAAATCAAAGAAAATGATTGGCTGACGTTGAGCACAGCACTTGATCTGAGATACAGAGACATTTCTTTATGTATGTGAAAGTCTCCTTTTCAGAGAGAGCAAAGGATCATTGATGAATTGACAAACCTGGATGAAGAGATTCAATGAAGAAGCTTCATGCAGCTAGGCAATTTGGGGAAAGTTATGAGCAGGTACTTGGAAAAGAACATGCTGAGAGCTCTTTTGATCCCCTGGCATTCTGGAAATTCCCCAAAGATGAAGATTGGCACCTGAGTGAAGTTTTACGCAAATACCTGACTGTTGTGTCTACTGCAGTACCAGCTGATATTGCCTTTGACTTGGAAAAAGCCAAACTTGTGTCCAGTTGAAGTAGCAGCTTGGACCCAGAACATCTAAATATGATGTTTTTTCTAAATGGCAACCGTGTCCCTCAATGATTCACTCTTGTACCTATGGGCTACAAGATCTCTTAAAAGTGAAGTTCCCTATCATAGCCAGTTGGTGTGTGACAAGGCATACAGTACAATCTCTCTCTCTCTCTCTCACACACACACACACACACTAAAAGTAAAAAAAAAATTTTTCAAATGGTAATGAAACATTAAAACATTCAATACATTACCTCATATATACAGTATACATACATACATACATACATACATATATATATATATATATATATATATATATATATATATATATATCAAAATGATTCAACCCCCCTGACCAGCAATTAAACACATCAACTAAAACCTCAGTAAACAAAGTTTTTAATACACATTTGAGTGATTTTGAGAACAAAGAGTTCAGTTTACCCAAATTTTTAAATAAAAAATAACTAATTCTCTCCACAAATGTCATATTAAAAATATTCAACCCCCAAAGTCAATCATTTGTGGAGCATTCTTTATCCTTAATAACAGCAAATAAATGTTTCAGGTGTGTTCTCAGGCTTCAGACACCTCTCTATTAGAATTTTTACACATTTCTCATGAGCAAAAGCTTCCAGCTCATTGACATTCTTTGGTTTATGTGCTGCCACTGCTTCCTTGAAATCCCAACAAAGGTTTGCAATGGGATTTTAATGATGGACTGAAAGGGCCATTTAAGGACATTCCACGACCTATCCCTGAACCAGATTTTGGACAACTTGGATGTATCTTTGGTGTTATTGTCTTGCTGGAAAGTCCAGTGATCACCAAGCTTCAATTTACACACTGAAGGCCATGCCAAAATGGCCTGATACCTGAATGAATCCACGGTGTCAGTCACATAGTCAGGATAGCCATTTCCAGCAGCCGCAAAACACCCCCATAACAGGACTGACCCACCTCCATGCTTGACTGTGGGGATGGTGTCGTTCTTGTCATCACCTTGTCATCTTACTCCAGACGTACTGCTGTCCCATGGGTCTAAAACTCATTTTCAGTTTAGCGTCATACATCTAGAAAACCTTCTTCAAAATATTTTTTTTAGATCAGACTTAGAAAGCTTTACTGAGAGGAACAGATGAAGGTGCTTTAAAGCATGAAAGAATCATTTGTGAATTTATCCTTTTCACACAATGTGATGATCTAAAACTCATTTTCAGTTTAGTGTCATACATCTAGAAAACCTTCTTCCAGGACTCCACATGTCTTTCCTACTTCTTTCCTATTACTTCTTGAATATTCAAGTCAACATTTCTCTTGGTGAAGTTTTGCTTTCTTCCACACCCCAAGAAGTTTGCTGTTGTACCATATTTAAAAGATGTATGAATGGTGCTGCCAAATTTTACTATTGAAAATTGAAGTGCCTTGGAAATGTACTTTTAGCCATTACCTTTCTTGTGTAATGAAATAATCTCCTCTATTAGCTTTTGAGACTTATCTATTAGCTTATTTTTAATTGCATTTTTTGCATAGAAATACATTTTTGCTTACAACGCTAAACTTAAATTTTAAAACTGAAATGTGCCATTGCAGATTGATGACATAATTTTGTTTTAAAACAATTACTTGTGTAGCCTTACATATTTAAGAAACAGTTACATGCAATAGGGGTTGAATAATTACGGCATGGCTGTATTTGTAAAAAATCCTGCTATTTACAAATATTAGATTATATATTCACACTATAACTTTGAATGTGTCACTCAACTGATATAGATGTAAAGTTTAAAAATTCTGAGTCATCAGAAAAGCTTACCTTTGTAAATCCTTACTGTCTTGGGTGGGTTGAATAATTTAGATTGCAACCATATATATATATATATATATATATATATATATATATATATATATATATATATATATACACACACACACACACACACACACACACACACACATACAGGGTTGGGAGGAAATGTATTCCACTACAGAGTACAGAATACATGCTGTAAAATGTAATTTGTAATGTATTCCGTTAGATTACTCAAGGTCAGTAACGCATTCTAAATACTTTGGATTACTTCTTCAGCACTGGAAGATTTTTTTTTTTACTTGTTTTGACAAAAACTTTGCCAGTACAGTAAGACAAAATACATGTTAAAAATACATTCTCTGAAAAACCTAAATATCTTATGCAGTGTTGTTTCTAAAACAAGATAAATCAAATTGATCTTGTTTTAAGGATTTTTAGATATGTTTACAGGAAAACAATACAAAAACAAGATTTTTGCCCTAATATCAAAGGTCTTACTAGAAAAAAAAGAAATTATGATCCAACGTGAATTTTCTTGATATAAAAAAATATGATCGTGCCTGGTAACATGCATGTAAAATGGCTAGAAATAGCATTTTAGACAAGGTTTATTTCTATTTCTTGTGCTCCAAACTTACTTCTCTGTCTGCATGTATGAATGTAACACATCATAAGAAAGTGTTTCACCGCTGTTCAAATGCACTTTGGATCGCATCATTTATATATATATAAATGTTTTCCATCTGAAAGGACTAAATATTAAATTAAACAAATGACAATAAAATGCAAAGTAATCTCTTCAATAATCAAAATATTTTTTGAATGTAACTGTATTCTAATGACCAATTATTTAAATTGTAACTGTAGTGGAATAGTTACTTATATTTTTGTATTTTAAATACGTAATCCAGTTACATGTATTCTGTTTCTCCCCAACCCTCTATGTATGCATGCATACATACATACATACACTCAAAGAGTACTTTATTCCGAGCACTATGATCCTAATAAATTGCCCGACTTGGTCTTCTGCTGTTGTAGCCCATCTGCCTCAAGGTTTGACGTGTTGTGCATTCTGAAATGCTATTCTGCTCACTACAATTGTACAGAGTGGTTATCTGAGTTACCGTAGCCTTTCTATCAGCTTAAACCAGTCTGGCCATTCTCTGTTGACCTCTCTCATCAACAAGGAGTTTCCGTCCGCAGAACTGCCACCCACTGGATGTTTTTTTTGTTTGATTTTGGCACCATTCTGAGTAAACTCCAGAGACTGTTGTGTGTGAAAATCCCAAGAGATCAGCAGTTACATAAATACTCAAACCAGCCCAACTGGCACCAACAATCATGCCATGGTTGAAATCACTGATATTTTTCCCTATGCATGTGTGTGTGTGTGTGTGTGTGTGCTGAATGGAAAACAATGATAGCATGTATTATTTTTAATACACAGGTGATACAAGTGGTTTGAGATTGTTTTCTTCAAGTTGTGAAATCAATGAGTGATGTACAATAAAACTATATTCATGAGACATCCAAAACATTCATATTTCTGTGATGAGAATTTATGTATGTGTTGAAGTTGCTTACGTAAAAATAATAAAATAAAATAAAATAAAATAAAATAAAATAAAATAAATGGAAGTCTGGGAAGAATGGAAATGCTTAAGTGTAAATATTTGTAATTCAATTTACAAGTAAAAAAAGAAGCACTTATTTCACCAAAGCAATGGTCAAAGCCACCATCATAATTGTTTATAATGCACAGCTGCAATAGATTTTACACTATATCCTAATAAATAAGCCAATAAACTTTATTTTAAAAAAGAAACCACAGAACTCATGATTCTTCGTTTTCCAAGCAGAGTTAGATTGATATTTTCTCTCCATTAGGACATTAGCTCTTGATTGCAAAGGTTACTTTCAGCTGTAGTTTGAAATATTAGAAATTGAAATTAGTTAAAAATGTACCATATATTTGTCTAATACAAGATTTTTTTTTTTTTTTTTGCTACACTAATATGACTACAAGAATCAAATGATCAGATGAGAAATTTGGCAGTCCTCAATTACAATACATATATATATATATTTTTTTTTTCTTTTTTTTTTCTTTCAGTTATACTCTTATGCAAATTATAAAAACATTAGAATGTGCATTTCAATTAGGAAGGGAACCAAATGTTTGGCACAGTGCAATCATGGCAGAATTGTACTGTATATATTTCTCACTTCCAAGTGAGAAATATATACAGGTGCATCTCAATAAATTAGAATGTCGTGGAAAAGTTCATTTATTTCAGTAATTCAACTCAAATTGTGAAACTCGTGTATTAAATAAATTCAATGCACACAGACTGAAGTAGTTTAAGTCTTTGGTTCTTTTAATTGTGATGATTTTGGCTCACATTTAACAAAAACCCACCAATTCACTATCTCAAAAAATTAGAATATGGTGACATGCCAATCAGCTAATCAACTCAAAACACCTGCAAAGGTTTCCTGAGCCTTCAAAATGGTCTCTCAGTTTGGTTCACTAGGCTACACAATCATGGGGAAGACTGCTGATCTGACAGTTGTCCAGAAGACAATCATTGACACCCTTCACAAGGAGGGTAAGCCACAAACATTCATTGTCAAAGAAGCTGGCTGTTCACAGAGTGCTGTATCCAAGCATGTTAACAGAAAGTTGAGTGGAAGGAAAAAGTGTGGAAGAAAAAGATGCACAACCAACCGAGAGAACCGCAGCCTTATGAGGATTGTCAAGCAAAATCGATTCAAGAATTTGGGTGAACTTCACAAGGAATGGACTGAGGCTGGGGTCAAGGCATCAAGAGCCACCACACACAGACGTGTCAAGGAATTTGGCTACAGTTGTCGTATTCCTCTTGTTAAGCCACTCCTGAACCACAGACAACGTCAGAGGCGTCTTACCTGGGCTAAGGAGAAGAAGAACTGGACTGTTGCCCAGTGGTCCAAAGTCCTCTTTTCAGATGAGAGCAAGTTTTGTATTTCATTTGGAAACCAAGGTCCTAGAGTCTGGAGGAAGGGTGGAGAAGCTCATAGCCCAAGTTGCTTGAAGTCCAGTGTTAAGTTTCCACAGTCTGTGATGATTTGGGGTGCAATGTCATCTGCTGGTGTTGGTCCATTGTGTTTTTTGAAAACCAAAGTCACTGCACCCATTTACCAAGAAATTTTGGAGCACTTCATGCTTCCTTCTGCTGACCAGCTTTTTAAAGATGCTGATTTCATTTTCCAGCAGGATTTGGCACCTGCCCACACTGCCAAAAGCACCAAAAGTTGGTTAAATGACCATGGTGTTGGTGTGCTTGACTGGCCAGCAAACTCACCAGACCTGAACCCCATAGAGAATCTATGGGGTATTGTCAAGAGGAAAATGAGAAACAAGAGACCAAAAAATGCAGATGAGCTGAAGGCCACTGTCAAAGAAACCTGGGCTTCCATACCACCTCAGCAGTGCCACAAACTGATCACCTCCATGCCACGCCGAATTGAGGCTGTAATTAAAGCAAAATGAGCCCCTACCAAATATTGAGTACATATACAGTAAATGAACATACTTTCCAGAAGGCCAACAATTCACTAAAAATGTTTTTTTTATTGGTCTTATGATGTATTCTAATTTTTTGAGATAGTGAATTGGTGGGTTTTTGTTAAATGTGAGCCAAAGTCATCACAATTAAAAGAACCAAAGACTTAAACTACTTCAGTCTGTGTGCATTGAATTTATTTAATACACGAGTTTCACAATTTGAGTTGAATTACTGAAATAAATGAACTTTTCCACGACATTCTAATTTATTGAGATGCACCTGTACAAGTTATTAAATTTATACCTATTTTGATAACTAATTTGATAAAGAGGAATTTACTTCTCGAAATCTAACAGTTGATCAGAGAATCTGATTTCTCAGATCTGTTTCTATTAGGATTATATACAGTTAAGTGCAGGGGCAGATACCCCTGTGTCAACAGACTGGAATAGCATTATACATTAGCATTTTGCTGGAGAATGTACAAATTACAGCCCTCTAGAAATGTTTATCAGCTTTCTTTTTATTGAAAAATATAACTGTTATTTTGAAAGCAGGTGAAAGTGATATATATATATATATATATATATATATATAAAATACAGAAAGATAGAAAGTGAAAAAAAAAAAATGAAATACTTGGAAATTAAAGAGATTGTTTTACACCGTTTATTGAAGGTTTAGTGTTTTGTCACCCATTTTCTGTAGGAATTTTATACTGGTGTTCTATTTTCATGTTTTCTACAGATTTGGTGTTATAAATTATTTTACTACTGTGGTAATAATAATCAAGCAAAGAAGCTATAGAAACCCCCATATCATTATAAATGGCAGGCAACGGTTTTGACCTTGTAAGCATTGACATGAGTAATATTATTGGCCTGAAAAAAAAACTACTACTACTACTCAAAAAAAAAAAAAACTGTAGAGGGAGCCATAGTGCTCTCAAAACCCTGCTGTAGTTCAGCATTCCAGCTCATTTTCAGTCTCAGAAATTCAGTTCCAGACATGTGGCCTTCTTCTAAAGCTATGCATGCAGCCTGATCTCTCCAAGACCGCTTCCTTAATCCAAAAAGCAGCATAAGAAATTGGAACATTTGCATATCCCTGTTTGTGCTTGCAGACAAAATGGCATAATGCAGCATTTTAGCCAAATGTAAGGCAACACAAGTTCCTTGTACCCCATCAGAAAAGCCCTTTTCCAAACCATACTATACACAACTTGAAAAACACAGTAAGAAACAAGTCAGCATTACAAACATCCCAACGGTTTCTTTCTTCTCAATCGTACTTTACTTTTCCCTCTGCACAGACATGCTTAATTCACAAAACAATAAAAAAACACTCACACAGATTAGATCGGAAAGGAAGTGGAGGATTGGTTCTACTCTTTGAGAGCTAATGGTGGTGCAAACCCTAACTGAGACCAACATGCTAAGGTAAAACGCCACTGATAGTTCACTGAAAATGCAAACTGAAGTCTAAGATCTGCACAATAGTTCTGTACTATTGAAACCAACAGTGTAGAAACACAACTAATTGTGGAAAATGCTGGCCTCTTCAGCTCTTAGTGCACTTGTAATGTCAGATTACAGGGCCAACACAATTCACTAAACAATAACCTTAATATAAAATAATAAAAAAATACACAGCAAATTAATAACTGAACATAATGTACAAAAGTAACTTTAAAAATATTTTGTGCGATCGAAAAACAATCTATTTCCCAAAGCGAACAATTAATGGTTAATACTTGTAAGTTAGTAAACAGTGACAGGGATTGTTTGATTTTTTTTTTTCATGATAATGTGGAGCCTACTGGAGTGATATGAACAGCATCTTGCCAGCAAACTTGGTAACTGTTAGCATCTTTTTTGTTCTTGGTAGTTTATGAAGGTCTCATTATAGGAGATGGACATAACTGCAGGCGAGCTCCAAAAAGGTGCGGGAGTTCCAAACCACCAGCAAAGACATACACAGGCGCTAACCCTAACTCCTTATGGAGTTTTCCCACCCTCTTTTGGAGCTTCTGTCCCCATTTGGAGATTTCTGGCTACAACAATACCTACTTATATTAAAGAGGGCCTTTAGTCACCAACAGCACCAAACAGAATTGCAAAAAGACAATTGGACAAGCTACTGGTTAAGACATTGTTGTTATGATTGCAATTTCGTTTGGTGCCGCAAGTGATGCTGAAATTAGACACTTCATATTCACCTTCACAGAAAAATGCTTACTCTATCAAGTTCGTTATAATTTCCAAAAGGACTAAATATTAAGACATTTTATTTCGTCTATATTTAACTGATGCAAAAATCAATAAAGGTTATGGCACCAAGTGGCTATTGGCTTTACAAGTACAGTCTCATCATAGGGCATTGATCTCTTTTCAAAACCTAAATATATCGATAGATAGAAAGAATTACAAGAATCACTGAGAAATGAAAACCCTCTACAACCACTTCTGTTGATGAGCATTGTTTGAAGTTCAAGGCACTACTCCAGCCCCTGAATATAAGACATCTATACTCTTTATCTCTCTGAGCCTATACGACACAAATCAAAATATACTTCTGTATAGCCCTCTTGACATTAATCTTTTTTCATTCACACATTTGCAGAAATAACTGACTAGTATTTTAACTAAGTCATTTGTTCAACTCCAGCCACTCTGATTCTGCTGCTGTCATGTAATGCAATGCCACGTTGCATTTGTTTTCTCTTTCATTTATCAATCTGAACTTCTACACGTCTAAATAATTAAGAATTGAATGTGACCTGACAAGAAATCCTTTAACATGCACAAAGCACATGACAATGTCCAGATATACAAAATAAACAACCCCCACATGATAAAAAGATAACATATTAGAGATTAAGTTCACACTAATCCGTTTTCATTTGAAAATGCATCGATTTTTCTACATTTACGCCGCTCATCCACACTAAAATGGCATTTTCCTCCACCGAAAACACATTCGTAAATGCTCTCAATAGCCACATACTATGAAAAACAGGAAACTGGAAATAAATGGAGGTTTCAAACTTTAAACATGTTTATGGTATTCCAATCAGCACTTGAATAATTCTCCCAAAAATATAAATGCTTATGCAGAACACAAAAAGAGAAGTTTTAATGAATAATGCAGTCCATGTTTTCAATAAAATGGCAGTGGATATTGTCTCTAAACATTAAAAATGACCCAAAAATAGAATAAAAAGATATATTCCAAGCCTTCTAATGGTATACCATAGGTTTTGGTGTCCTTTTATAAGATTTAAAGTGAGGCACTATCATTGTATTGACATGATGGATGTAGATATTCATTAAAATGTCTAATTTTGTGTTCCGCAGTTCATTTTTGGGTGAACTATTCTTAAAATCCTTTACATCATTTCGGTTTTGTGTACAAGACAAAATTCTGAAATATAAATTAATGATGGAATCCATGAGGACAAAAACTGTAAAACACAGAAACCTTAAGACTGTTGGGTGTTAGTTTGGAAGTGCTTTTCAGAGAAGGCATAGGCAAGTTTTAACAGAGTACTGCGTTGTCAACAAGTCCAAAGGTCATGGAAGAATATGAAGTTTGGTTCCACACAAACCTCTTGTATCAGCACTCTCAGTGGTCAACACCGAAATTCATTAATGATACTCACTGGACAGTAATTACCATTCTGAAATGGAATTCCATTCCCTTGGCATACACAATCAAACAAACACGCAAGCACATTCTTCTCACAGCTGGGGCCGATCTGGTGAAAGTCACTAGTAACAGAGAGAGTTTGTATACCTGAATTAGGATTTGTAGTGAAAATAGCATACTGAGAGTTGTAGGTTAGCTAGGGCTTAAACATACGTTTTCCGTTTCGTCTCCATAAAATAAACAGTCCTCTAAATCCGTGTGCTAGCCTGAACATCCACCAATCAAGCCCAACCCACCTCCACCCCTTCTTTCAGTCCTTACAAAGACCAATCTGGCACCCAAAGGTTTACTTTACACCCTAATCTCGTCATCATCATCGTCATCATCCATGTAAGAGAAGTCCCTGTTGTCGTGCACTCTGGGTGAGCTGTACTTGACGTCATCCATGTTTCCGTCATAATGGTTGTGGGTTTTTTCTTCCAGGACAGTGGAGCCTGAACTGGAAATGGAACAGCTGTCCAAGTGCTGATGGTTCCTATTATGGAGCTCTGGAGTGTAAGGGGTGGTGCCAGACCTCTGGCGTGGAGGTCGGACTGGAGGAAGGGGCTCCTCTTCCTCAACCTCGCTGGGAGGGCTCTGGGGTGGCGAACTGCATCCCTCAATACTTTTTCCCTCTTCGAATCCGAGATCGTCATCATCCCAGCCTTTCTTGTCCATCACACTCAGGATGTCCCCCAACATGGAGGGCCCAAGATCGACATGAAAGGACATGACGGACTCTGCATGTTTCATGCCTCCGGTGTATGGAACTGATGGACGCAAGTCAGTCAGCTCACCAAAATTCCGCTCGTCAAGCTCCAAGTCTGATACAGTGGTTGCTACAGCTCCATTAAGCGGCTTTCCATCGACTTCTGGAAAGTTCTTTAGAGGACTAGAGGACACGCTCTTGGGAAAGTGGATTTGGCCTTGTCCAACGTCATCGTCGTTTAAATATGGCAGCGAGATTGCATTCTTTACGTAACTTGGTGAGCCAACAGGGGGCACCAGTTTGGCTTTGTCAGGCTTATCACGATTGACAGACTGGGAGCGCTTGCTGCTTCTGAATGTACGGGACAGAAGGCTCTGTTTAGGTGAGTGCTGTTGCACCTCAGGTTCCCGTGGTGGTTCCCCAGAGCGAGTGCTTAAAAAGGAGGTGTCACCAAATGCATCTCCTCCTCGTCCCACATGCATAGTGTGCCGGAAATCTCCCAGAGGTGCACTTATCATTTCTGCAGTGAGGTCAACTCGAGATCGCCGTTTTGACTGCGAGGACGTGGACACAAACTGCTTCAGAATCGGCATGATGATATTCTCAAATATTGTCTAACAGAATCAAAGTCTTTCGTCACCAAGATACAGGTCACTCTTTTCACAAACTATGTAGATCCAGGACAATGGTCAGGATGAAGACTCCTCTATGAAACTAAGACAAATGGCCATTTTATTCCTCAAGGAGCACATCAGTGTCCTTCCTGAAGCATCTGCAAACTGACCTAAAGCAGAGAAGAGAATGGGGAAATTAAATTACATTTTATTATAAAAGATTTCAACATATGTAGCAATTAATCTCAGACATATTATCTTTCAATTCAGAAGTCAAGTTAAATTGTTGCTGTATTGGATGTAATTGTATATATATATATATATATATATATATATATATATATATATATATATATATATATATATATATATATATATATATATACATACATAAATGATGTGCTCAAAACTTTCCTTTTGTCTTTAAAATTCCTGGTTACTTAGAATGGAAACTTTGACCAACACAGCTCAGGAAGAAAAATCTGGTCAGAGAAATAACTAGAAGCATTTCACCATACAAGCCACTTGAACTATTGCATAACACAAGAAGGGAGAGCTGAAAGAGATTAAAAAAGGAATTGCTGTTGGCAATTCATCCCATTTGCAATGACCCTTTTTATTGTTCTTGGTTGAGGAAGTGAAGTGGTGAAAGGGTGACACGTTGTGCGAGTTTTGATTTACAGAGCTCTTGTTACTGAAAGATTGGTGGCAACCACTTAAACCAAAGCTCTGTACACTTACAACTTGAGTTATTATAAACCTCTGAACCTTTGTGAGAAAACATAGTATTGACTTGCATGAACAAGTGAGGATCAGTGCTGAAGTGGGACATTGGTGCTCTAAAAATGATCCTAGAAAAGCACTCAAACAAACCTGTGAGTAAATACTGTATACTACTCTATTCGGACAGTAACATAAGGTTGCAATTGCATTTTAGTAACATAGTAAGTGATGTGTGAATCAGAAGTAAAGCTGTTTAAGAAATAAGTAAAATCTGGGGTTGTTAACAGTTTTTAACCAGTTTTTTTTTAACAGAAGACAGTGTTAAGAAATGCAGAAGACTGTCTGAAAGTAGCACGTTGCTTAGCAAATACAACCAAAAATGTGCGATCGAAAGGGTGCATGTGGCCTATGGCACCAATCCCAGCCACAAATCCCCTTTCTTTCCAAATTCACGTTCACCTTGTGATTACATAACTATGAGCTCAGAGGCTCCTGGGAGAACAGAGCGGCAAAAGGCTGCATTTCTTCTTAAATTCGACTCCAGCTCGTATGGAATCCTCTGGACTATGTGCCAGGCTCTTATATCATCAGGAAATCTAGATCACTGTTCTACTCTACTGCAGCTGCCTGAGATACGACTTCCAGACCAAGTGCTGAGTACTGACATAGTAGTTTGTCTTTTCCCTTACCACCTTTCTAGCATTTGTTCTTTTTAGAACAGCTCTAAATAGAATTGAGTTGTCATCTTGTAGGTTATTTACTTTAATTCCGACAGCAAGTGAACACAGAAGTAGTTTGGGACCCAAAACTTTGTCTGAGGTTGAGTGCTTGTATACAGAGTTTCCTGCATTGAAAAAACGTAGCTGGAAATTGTACATACAAGGCTGATTTCTGCACAATGTTGCAGAGTAGGAGTAAGTTGCATATCGAGGCTTTCCAAATACTGAGCTCTCCTTCTGACCTTTTTGACCCTGCACTAGCAGGAAGTAGTTGCTAAACCCTGTCAGCAAATAGTTTGATAGAAATACATATAGCATTACATACTGTGTTCTCTACAGTTCTGAATAAGAACCAGTTCTCAATTTCCAAGCCTATCTGTATCCCACTTGCACTCTCTATTTTTTTTTTTCTCTTGAACATTTCTCTCAAAGCAATACTTACTACATTTCTTGAAAGACTAATGACAACTATACCATCCAATTCTAAATGTCACCATAGATGGGATTAAAACAAAGGGAAAATGAAAATAGAGAGAAAAGGTGAAAGAGAGAATAAGAGAGAATCCTGTGGATTCAAGTGGTCTTTGAGTTCACAGCAAACCTTTAGATCCTCAGCTGGGCGCTGTGATTTATCGTTTAATAATCTTATTATCGGCTTTTTTACAGAACGGAGGTCTCTTAGCTTTGACTGAACACCAACAGTAGACAAAAGACCTTTCTAGACTCATCAATCCCTTAAACAAACCAAGATCAAAGACTTTGTAAAATCAAACAATACAGAAGAAAAAAAAAACACTGCTATTTCTCTGAAACTAGGTGAAAACATTTCAACAAAGCACTTGTTGCCGTCTAGACGGTCATCTATGATTCTTCATGTTTTCAAACATGACTCCATACCCACCCCCAGGTTGCATGCCATCTGCATGAATGTGATCCAGGCATCAATATTCCAAAGTCACGTCACCCCACCAAAACATTTGCATCTCTGACAACAAAAGCCCATTGAGGTCAGAAGTGACTGTTGCTGTGCGAGAACAGAAGGGGTTTTGATAAATGATAAGCTCGCTACTCGAGTCAAAGAACTGGGTGTCCTTGCGGAGGATTCAGCTCTGCCTGTTGGTGGCCTGACCTCATTGTTGAATCACAGCATATTGCCTTACTCAGACTGTATCAGGTAGATATGTTTTGTGTATGTGTGTTTGTATGCATGCACAACAATAGACAACAGAGCAGAGTTCCTGTGTGAAGGATTTTCCAATAAGAATACAATCTGTAATTCTTGAAAGTAAAAAATATGTTAAAAGAGAAACAAGCATGAGAATGTATTTCTTATATCTTACATAAGTTGATAAGCCCTTATGATGTAAAATGTGAAAAGCTTAAATTTGTAACATATACCATTCAAAATGGAACTGAATCGTGATTGGTTTTTATTAAACATTGCCCTGCATTAGTAATTCCTTCTGGAAAAGTAAATGAGTATCTGACCTGTGTTGTCAAGCAGTGTGATATGCTATACTTTATCTAAAATTATTTTAAAGAAAAAAACATTTCTTATTGTATTTGTTATGTATGCATTTTGTAAGACCTCATATTCCATGTTGTGAGTGACAACATGGAATATTTACATTTTTATAATTCACTAGTCACATCAGGACTATTTTTTTTACTTATATTTGCTTTTCCCCAGTAAATAACTTTTCATTATGGCAAAACAAGCAAAATGAAAATCAAAGCTTAGATTTCCTAAACTGTTATTGCTGCTATTCATATTAGAATCACAAATGAGGTGTTATGAAAACCAAAATATTTTTGTGAGTTCTAAAGTGAATGATAATGGCTGCTTTACAGCTTATATTATATCTCAGGTATGTTATTTCTGTGCCACTAGTGCCACAGAATGGAATTGCAAAAAAATAATGTTTTCAACACAGTTTTCCGAATACGCCTCTCGTCTACCGTTTTTTTTTTTTGTCCCCTTTTCTCCCCAATTTGGCATGCCCAATTCCCAATGCGCTCCAAGTCCTCGTGGTGGCGTAATGACTCGCCTCAATCCGGGTGGCGGAGGACGAATCTCAGTTGCGTTACCACAGAGACCTAGCGCGTGTGGAGGCTTCACACTATTCTCCGCGGCATCCACGCACAACTCACCACGCACCCCACCGAAATCGAGAACCACATTATGGCAACCACGAGGAGGTTAACCCAACGTGACTCTACCCACCCTAGCAACCGGGCCAATTGGTTGCTTAGGAAGCCTGGCTGGAGTCACTCAGCACGTCCTGGATTCGAACTTGCGACTCCAGGTGTGGTAGAAAGCATCTTTACTTGCTGAGATACCCAGGCCCCTGCCTCTCGTCTACTGTTGTTCAAACCATCAGACAGTCCCGCCCCCAACTGCCATTGGTTGATTAACGTTGTTTGGGTGGGTCTAAGCGGGCCATTCAAAAAAACACAGGAATTCTATTGTGCCACAGAGACTGTTTACAGTTTTGAGAAAATGAACCTACGCATGGCTTACTTGTAGTTGTCTCTGGATATTAAGCTGGGATAGAAGTATTTTAACACTGAAAAAAAAGTTACACCAGCTTTAATTTATAATTCTTTTTTTTTAATGCATTTTAATCTTTACTTTTCAATAGTTATTAATTCATTATAAAAGTTCCACAAATGTTATAGTGTCTTTTGCCCTCTTCTTATCAGTTTCCAGCAGTCCAGGCGTGTAAACACGCTTCATAAACTGCTAAAATCAGGATTTCAGAGCATGTAATTTGTGTTAAGCATCATTACAAAATACTAACAGCTCCTAAAACACAGCATACCAGTCAAGCCCTCTCTGGACCATCATGTGTGTATATCAGAACTCACTGGAGACCCACAACTTCACAGCTGCTCAGTGAGGGTCTAACCACACATCTGCAGGGCTGCATTTCAGCAGGGGCCCATTTCACAGGCTCAGAGCTGGAATAGCAGGAGACCCTTTACGGTCTCTTCAAGATTCCTAAGCATGAAACAGACAAACATGAGCAAACATCTCAGTCCGTCTTGTCTGGCAGGAGGTAGTAGAAAAACAAGAAAAGGATTGTGGTTTAAAATGGAGAAGTATTTTTTTCAAGTATGAATGTGGCCATCAAACCGATGGATTTATAACACACACTTTTATATACCCAAGTCCACGACCAGGAAATAAAGCAATGAGGGTATATATTATTCACTTCTTTGCCACAAGCATCTTTCAGATGTTGAAACATACAAGCACACACCATCCTCCCACGATTCATACTCATGCTGCTTTCTCACAATGTTGCTGTCTCTTGCCTTAAGTCTCCTCCCATGCAAAGCACATGGAGGGAAATCAGATGAGACCGTTGCAAGTGATGCCAGCTGTCAGTTAATGTTAACGGCACTATTTATAGATCTGTTTAAATCTTTTAAGAGTAATTGTTACTTATTAAACAGGGTGCTGCTGAAAAGATCCTAACAATCTACGATCGTAATAGCAGCTTTCTCTAGTTTTGGTATGAAACTTTGGAACTTATTAATTTACCAAGTTTCATAAAGGTCTAAGCAATTAGGTATGAGAGGCCATGCTTTAATGTGAATATAGTTAAAATCTGCTGTAATATAGCTATTACTGACTGGAATACTATATTGACCAATTAGCATACAGGACAAGAATATCCATTTTATATTCAAGCATCATTCACATTTAAAATTAAACTAAATTAAAATAAAATAAATACAGTTTCAGTTACTTTAAAATCAAGTAAATTAGATTCTTATCATTGCTTTAAGCACTTTGTACTGCTTTAAAAGCACTTATAAGTGCACATTTTGAAGTTTAAAGTTAATAAATATCAGAGCGAGGTGACAAAATTACGTGTTTTTATCTATATATATATTGGTGATATTGTCATACTAGTGTGTGTGGGAAAGGCCTGTGCCAGACTGTAACTCATTGCGATGTAGGGCAGCAGAATTTGAAACACTCATCCGTTTGATTAACGTCGGGACGGCACCCTGGATAATCCCTTTAAGTACTTAACATCGCTTTAAGAGTCTCAACTTTTAAAATTAAACTGCAAGGTCACAGGTGCCAGCAGCAAAACTGACACTTTTGGCACAATGCCTCCCATATCAACAGTTACTGATCAGTCATAAAACCATCAATACCAAAAATATTAATAACATAAAAGCCAGACATACTCCAGGATGTAAAGTATTGCATGCAAACTCTTTCGGCATGATACACTGCAGGAAATCCACATCATGGTGTGATATTCCAGAAAAATCCATTGTGAGAACTGCTGTTATCCATCAAATAATTGAGATGCATTTTCTCGTTATGCAACTGCAAAATATTCACCTAAAATTAATATTTAATTTCATGGTGCTAGATGACTGGTTACTGCTACAAAATAAGTGACATATTCTCTACCTCAAACATGTATGTAAACTCATTACATGATCTCTAATCCAAGAACCTCTCTTTTCATGTGTTATTCTGACCTACCTTTACTTTTGGGGACAAAATTGCTGAAAAATGCCATGGTTAGCTTTCAGTAAACATAATTAGCATCAATTAAAAGGATAAAAGTCAGTAGAACTCTCCATCTGTAAACAGGCGTGTGTGAGCATGTGTAATCGTCCAATTGTCACAGCACACTTGGCACAAGTGTGTGAACCCATAACCTACTGAGAAGAGGAACTCATTGAAGAGTGCAGCATAAAAGAAACCTGTACGGTTTTGAGATGTCAGCTTGATATTATTGACTACAATTACAACCTGTTTTTTATCTAAACTCACCTCATATAACATCACCAAAATGGGCACTATAGCAGGATTTATTGTAAACATTAATGTCTTCTACGGTCAGTTTTCTCTTTCAGGTCAATTACACTCATGGCAGAGCAACAATTAGAAAAGAATCTTACTGCGCAAATTACTTAAAAGTTGATTTCTGGGTTAAGCCTATTATTAGGGCCGGGCAATATATCAAATATTCATGATATGATCACGATTTTGCTGATGATATAGAATTAAGCAATATCGTGAATATTGAAATGATTTTATTTGATTATCTGATTATATTTCACCAGATGCCATACATTGTAAACTACAAACTGCAATTTCAGTGTCAAAATAAAAGCTCCAGGTGAAGGTCAAGTAAATAGTCCAGAAATATATTACTTTTATAAAAAACAATTCAAATCCTTAAAATAATAATGATAATTCAGTAATATATTATAATAATAAACGTGACTGGGTTCCACAGTAATAATTTAGTGTTCTGCAATATTCAACTGGTAGTATTTGCACACCTAGTTTTGAAAACCTTACAAAAAATGTTTTATTAAAAATACATAAAGGCAAATAATGCTTTTTTTTAAAGCTACTATGTACCTTTATAAAATATAAAAATGCATATTAAAGAAAATGATAAAATCTCATTCTCCCATGTGTTCATTAAGTGAAAAACTTGGGGGAAACATGTCTTTATTATTTTTAAATAGATATTTAATAGAGCTGTCAGAATTAAAGTGTTAACGCATGCAATTAATTAAAGTTTAACGCATTTATTTTTCTTAATCACGATTAACGCATTTACCGTTAATACAGCATAAACACTGGTGTGAAGGGCGGAAACTTTGCAATGTGTTCGCCCAAAGTCATTACACTGACACACGCACGCACGCACGCACACACCTCCAGAGCCCTTCTACCAAGATGAGCCTACAAGCTTGGCATAAAATAGCATAACGTGGCAGTCCCATAGAAATTCTATGGGCGTAAATGTCTTAACATGCTAGTTGGCCATTATGCTCTCTCCTATGATAGAGCTGCAGAGCTTGTTATCTCAATAAATAAAAGAATCTCTGACAGTGCTTCCCTGTCAGTGATAAATGATGGAGAAAGGAGCTCTTAGCGCTATGTGATGTACAAAACAAGCCCAAATGGGACTTGTGATAGAAACCAAGTATTTTTCAGTCTATGTAAGGTGCATTTTAATTACCACAGAAGTACACCAAATCTTAACTGTCACCAAACACAGAATGAATGTTTTTGCCTCTGCAAGCGCTTTTCATGGTGAGTTCAATTTGGTGCTCGACGCTAGTGTTGCCGCTCTGATGCGAATCATGAATGCAGCTTCACAATTGCTGTAGAAATGCGGATAGCCACAGTATATCCTGTGGAAGACTTTATTAATAAAGCATTCTGTTGTTACATATTGTTTTGTTTTCTTTCCTTAAATGAAAATGAATGCATTTTGACAAAGTATATATAGTGTCAAATTTCAGCACTTTCAAAATCTGCAATTAATCGCAATTTTCTACAAAAAAAAAATTATGTATGTACAATTATTAAAAATTTAATTGACTGACAGCACTCATTTTTAATAAATTCCTTAAATTATTGAACATACTTGGCTACAATGGCTGTTTGGATGAAATGACGGTTCCTCTTTTTTTTTTTTTTTAAAAAAAAAAAAAAAAAAAACACTTTTGAGCCAATTCAGAGCAAATACATTAATATTGAGATATATCTACTACTGTCAATAGGCTGAAAAGTATGTACTCAATACTCATTCAGCCACAGATCACAACACTTCCACCTTCCCAGTCAACTTTTGAAAGTTTTCTCTTGGCTTGACCAAGGGAGGATATTATGTGTCAGCTTAGTCTGCACTCGACTAGCGGGGTAAACAGATACACTGTGTGTATGTTTGTGATTTGTGTTTCTATGGCAAACATGCCGATACTAACCACAAGGATTACTAGAATGTAGAAACACTAAAAACCGTGTTCAAACCAGTGAGGTCTCTTATGCCACGCAAACACACCTTTTTTTTTTTTTTTTTTGTCTTTACAGAGTGGTTTGAGTTCAGGTTTAACTATATATTCTAAATAAAGCTTTACCTTTTCTGTAGAGCTGCCATTACGGCACATTTTCCAGGAATCATCCTGCTTTTAACTGTCAGTCAACTTCTGCAAGGTGAAAGCTGTCGGTCTCTAATCACAGCATAGAATGTGGCCCTACTAATCAAGTAGATGGTTAACTTTCCACATCCTTTCCACTCCATATTCCTGTCGATTTCCTCTGCCAAAAGCCCATGGGTTAGGATTTAGCGAGCAATTCTTTGAGCTGTTATTTAGCACACAGATGGAAAACTTCAAAACTCAGGCTGAGAGGAGTGCAAATAAGGATCTGTTTTGAAAATGTAAACGCCATAATCGCTCTCTGCTCTGGAACGGCTAAGCTGGTCTGAACTGCTCTAAGAAGAGTGGCGGCAAAGAATTTAGTCCCATAACTCTTTCCAAAAGACACATTTACATTTATACACATTTGGTAGACGCTGTTTTCCAAACCTGCCACGGCACATCAGTGCGGCATTTTTTTATTTTGAACGTAGAAAAATAATCAGTGAATAGCCACTTAAAATGAGTCTGTTCCTATGCTAAGCTATCGTATGTCTTCAGATGATTTCAAATATAGTGTGTAAGTCATATATAACACTTTTATAGTGCTTGTATGGTTTTTATTCCCCTTTTAGAGCTAGACAGCTGTTAACAATATGGACTGTTGTTGTATGGGAAAAAAGTGCTACAGATAGACAGCATAGAAGTTTGGAACAGCATGAGAGTGGGGGGGGGGGGGGGGGGTTAATATTCCTTTTGGTCTACATTTAAACACTGGGTCTCTCCAGGAGTTGCCAGCAGTCTGGTTTCTGGAACACAAAAAGGAGAGTGTTGAAGAAAAGCAAACCCACATCGAGTGGTGCCATCTTGGCAGAAGTGTTACGAAGACTGTGTGTGCCAACCGAGTGGGAACAGCATTGCAGAACTCACAGGCTGCTTCCATCAAGCATCTCATTAGAAAAAGAGACAGAAATACAGAGAGACAGAGAGAGAGAATGAGGTCACGTGTGTCTCGGATGAGTTCTGGTATCTTTGACCAGTCATGTTTCAGTGCACCATGCTGAATTCTTCACACAACTAAAATTTATGAACCACTCTGCTCATTTCAAAAAGCTAAAGAGGGAGGACATTTCTCGGTTGACCTAAGAGCTTCTAATTGTGAAATGCAGAGTTTATATAACTGTGGGGTCTTCATACTTTCTGTCTGGGTTTAAAGGTTAAACTAGTTTTAAAAAACTAGTAAAAAATACAGCTTCTGAAGTGGCTCGATCAGTGAATGCTGACCTAAAGCCGACTGAGATGCTTTGGCATGAGAGAGCAATTCACATCAGACAGTGCAAGGATACTGCTAAACTGAAACCGTTTGGTAAAAAAAGGAATGGTGTAAAATTCCTCCTGACCTTCGTGCAGGTCTGATGCCAACCTTGTCTCAGCGAATCACAGGACTATACTACGATTTTTGCTAAATTATTTTTATGTGCCTACGTATTGCGGTAGTTCAGCAATTGTATTTTTCAATTCACATTTGCTTTTATGACAATACAGGTTAGGTTTAGGGGCAGGGATGTACTGTAGATTTTGTTCATTTAAACCTCAAATCAAATCAAAAATCACTTTTATTGTCACCTTGATAGAGCATTAACCATAACCTCTGTTTTCCATCTCACATTAGCTTTTTATGACACCATCTGTTTAAGTTTAAGGTTTAGGGTAGGTTAATGCTCTTAATAGAGCATTAACCTTAAAAACCTAATCCATTTTGGAAAAAATTGACATTTCACATTGAAACTGCTGCGATTCATGTATGAGCAACGTAATATTACTTCGCAAAAATGTTGCTACATTCACTTATTTTCATGAGATTAGGCTGTCTGATCTGCTTTTAGTAGTTGTTTTTGCTGCCAAAGGAGGGTCAACAATTTATTAAATATAGGGATGCACCAATATGGAATTTCTGGGCCTATACCGATAATTCACAGCCCATTGTGGCCGATACCGGTAACCAGTATTTATTTTGTAAGTTTTAATTTTTAATCCTTTAACCTGGAACTGCGAGCTAATTCATTACAAGCTTCTCATTTGAGAAATATAAAATCATTAACATTAAAATCATGGTTTACACACTGTATGTCTTTTGGTTGAAAAAGTGAGTATTTTAACTAGGGGTGTAACGATTAATCGATCCAATAACCAACGATCCAATGTTAGCGGTACAACGCGTAAATATCGATATATCGACTTTTTTTTAAGATGTACCTTAATACTCTCATGTCAGCCACGTCCATACGCATTTCCATCAGGCAATGAAGCAACCTTATTACATATTACATTAATTTTACTTTATGAGTGCTAAATACACTTTTCATGAGGGACAAGGATATGCGCGGGGTCTTTGAAGCCAAACTGCACTCTGCTATCCAGGCGCGCGTCAACCGGGCTTCCTATGAAAGGCGAGCTCCAGTGACAGGATCACTGCGAGCACGTCAACCGGCCTTCCCGCGAAACGCGAGCTCCAGTGACAGGATCAGTGCGAGCACGTCAACTGGGCGCTCCTTAAAATGTGAGCTCTCGTGACAAACACAGAACGGCTCACATGCGTGATTAATTCGGGCTTCCATCGATCTGGATGCGCATGTGACCCATTTGAATTTTACATGAGAATTTGCCATTTAAAAGTACCATGAAGATGTTCAACCATCATGTGAAATGTCTTGACAACGGCGACATTCTGAACAGCACTAATGAGGGAAAGAGAAATCACCTGCTGCCCAGCACTGGCATCAGTTATAAGACTTTACACATCTACACATCAACACCCTTACTATCATTTATCCCAGTTAGCTGTAACAAAATTTTTCATTACAACTGTGGAAGTTGTAGCCAAGAAAACCACGGATAGCACGGATAGTTGGAAACAAGTCATGGGTATGTAAGTACTTTGAATTGGATTAAACTGGAAAATAAGCTGTAATCAAACGACTGATGATCACTTGTGTGTGACGTTATTTTTTATATTATCTGTATAATTTTTTTCAACATCTGAAGTACCTTATTTTGTTGTGGATGTCCAATGTGGATACTAAATTTGCACTTTTCAGAGAGCTCAATAAAATATTAAAATAATATTTTGGTTGCATTTGAGGGCAAAAACAATTTAATTGATTGTGTAAAATAGGCACATAATATCGGAATCGAAATAAATCGAAATCGTATCACGGCAGACTTTGAAGTATCAGCAAATATCAGATCGCAGGCCAAGAGAATCGATATAAGATTGTATTGTGAAGAAACGTCCGATTACACCCCTAATTTTAACATTCGAAAATTAGCCCCATTCACTGCCATTGTAAGTGCCTCACTAGAACCTTGATTTTTGCAGTTTTTGTTTTTGTTTTTTTTTTTAAAGAAAAGGAGGAACGAGTAGAAATTAATTTTTGTGGTGATCAACATTATGCCACGAATGCTTTCAACTGAGCTTAACCTGTATTGAAGCCAGAACATTCCTTTAAGACACATTATTCAATGAAAGCGGCGTGAGCCTCATCTTTGATGGACATATTAAGCACACTATACGATTTTGGCCACTTCTGCTGTTTGAGACAAATTTCAGGAATCAAAGGATTTCTGTCGTCGTAAGGCAAAATCTGCAATCTTACAACGTTTAGTGTGAGATGCTCACTGATGGCCGATTAATAGCCTTTGCAATGATCTTTAACCTCCAAAGAAGTTCTGTCAGTGTCAGAAATTTTGCATCGCATTCGTATAGTGTGACTGCTATTATGATGGCCAGATGAGATAGTCCGTTCCACTCTCGCACCCCAATTCACTTGGAAAGAAACCTGCTCCGTGTCTGTACCATAGCAACATTTGTGCCCAGTTATCACTCTACTCAAGTTTTTCTTCTTTTAATTTTATATAAAAAGTTTTAATAAATACATAAGCAGAAAATACTTGGAGAAAAGTGTAACACTTCAGCAATATGAAAGCATTATTCCTCAAATTAAATACAGAGCTTACAAAATGAAAACAAATAAATAATAATTTATATTGTTAAGTATTTATGGGACATTTTAATCATAATCAGCAGATACAACTGGATACAGATATAGAAATCTATGTAATGTTTATGCATTGTCCATAGGGAATTTGCAAGCACATACTATATTAGCCTGTACATGAATTTTCGAAGTTTTGCGTAGCAGAAAGGCTACTAATCTAAAAGAGGAGAAAGACGTACCATAACCCAACTTTTTTGTTTTCTCAATGTGTATGCAGAACTTCGTAATTTTTTGGGCCACAAGTCTTTACTTCCACAATGAATATTTGCTTGTGGTAGCTAATTATTACTGTACTCCTCCATTGACATTCATTCTCAACATCTGTAATTTTGTGTATTTATAATCAGGATGTCTTTTAAAAGGCCTATTTGACAGGTGATGGAGTGGTATTGGAGCAACGGAAATGCTGATACTTTGACTTTCAGAAAAAAGAAGAAGAAAAAAACAACGCTCCGGGCAAATAATCGCTGTTTCGCTTCTATTCATTATTAACGATCTATATACTTCTATTACATTAATGATCACGTTCACTGATCGGGACGACTGGGACCACCAATGTGTATCGTACAGTCTGACAATGTCGCACAGCATGGGCAGACTGGCCATAGGGAGAACCGGGACTTTTCCCGGTGGGCCGGCCACGAAACAGGGCAGAACGTGCGGCGATAAGCTGAAACAGGCCGCCACGTTATGCCGAACAGGCTGCGACTGGCTGAAGAGGGCCGCAAAACGGCGCCACGATATGCTGAAGAGAGCCGCGATATGCAGAAAAGGACAGCGACAAGGACCTTGTGTGAACCCTGTACAAGGTGTAGAAAAAAGTTCAGTAGTAGTAAAATCAAGCAATAGAGAGATTATGATGTTTGACGGGTCATTTCATTTATAATCACATGGACAGAAAACAATGTTGCAAATTCCAAAATATCGAGTTATGCCACGATATGGTTTGTCATTTTTTCAGTTCGCGATATATTGAAATTAAATATATCGTCCCATCCCTAGCTTTGAGGTCTCTCTACATCAGATTTGCACCACTAAATCAATACCTCTTACCATTTTGCACTTCATGTAAAACAAGGTAATTACTTAGTATTGTAGCATCTGTAGTGTTTTGAAGTGTCTAAATGATAAGTTATCATGATAAGGCGGCTTAGGTTGTCTGCAGTATAATGTCTGCTATAGGCAGTTTAAAACTCATCTTTCAAAGCAACTTTCTTTACAGTCACAAAAGATACCAGTCGCGCAGCATTTTTCAAGGTAGCACCCATGTCTCTAATTTACAACTTTCTGTTTTGCCCTCAGGAATTCCCCGTCAGAGTCAAAGAGATACAAGAGCACCTTGAGAAATCCAAACTTGCAACATTCAATGATTAATGACTGTTTTTTTCTTCCTGAACAGCTGACTAAATTCTAAGCCTGAAGGTCTTCAAGATGGAGTCAGATTATCGATTTACAAAGAAACCACCAAACAGGCCTACTCCTGAATAGTTTTGCTTTGAAACAGTTCTATCTGCATGACCTAAAAAGACAACCATAGAAAGTCAACGACAAGACTTCCAACATTATAAAAATGACAGTGAATAAACACAAGGAGTAATTACCAATATTTTGGGCCCCATTCATTAAACGATCAACACAAATTTGTGTAAATAATTCAAAGAATCTGTTCTTACCTGAATTGTAACTGAGTTTAATGTGACAATTTACCAAAGAATGTTTTTTACAAACAATTTAGACTACACTGAAATCCATTCAGTGTGTTGGTGCTTAATGAATAAGGCAGTGTTTTGAAAATCATGCTGAATTTGATGAACGTTAATGTTGTTGTCACAAACAGTCATTGATTAAGTCATGTGTTCATGTCTTGTCAGAATTATGAGCTCTCTCGAACTACCTTTAGCTCACGTCACAACAGTCAAGTGGGAGAAGTCAGAGTTTCCATCTTGTAATTACGAGTTTGAAAAAGAACACATTTTACTAGTCGGAAGATCGCAAATGTATTTTCGACATTACGTGAACACAGCACTAGACAATCCCTCCTGAAGTAACCAAATAACTTAAGTAAAAAATACTTTCATACAATTCTTTAGCTATTAAACCCCTGTAAATCCCCTGGAGGAGTGCCTCAAGTCAAAACAGTGACAGCAGGCATTGTTTACATGTGTGAACACATGCATGTTATAGTTCGTGCACTGATTGCTCACAAACAGCTGTCAGTGCTATCAACTCTATAAGGTCTGAAATAATCGAGCTCGAATCACTTTCCACCCTCAAAACAGCTGTTCCAGGTCAGAATTTGATTGTAGCTGCAAAATTCAAAGAGTTCTGGACTATTTCTCAAAGCAGAATTGCATGGTCAATCTTAAGACAATTTAACATGGTAAAAAGTTTCCAACAAAATGCCATAGTTTCAACCACCATTGTTAATACAGTAACACCAGTTTAGCACAGGTTACTTTAAATGAAGTAATAAGAACTGTAGTAATATTTTGGTGGTGGTAACCATGGCACCATGAGCAATGCTGTGCCTTTAGTAAATGTAGTTTGTTAAACCATTCCCAAATCACTTAATCCAAATTCATCAGCATTTAAAGACAACGATTGATTAATTCTCATCATTTAAAAGAGGATGTATGACTGAATCATCGGTAGGAAACACTCAGACCCTCCCTCCCTCAACACACACATTGACCTAGTGTCTGGGTTTACTGGAGCATATGAGTGTTCCTCCAATAGGCCTCTCCCTGCAAAAACCCTACTGTCCATCCAAAAAGATATTGAGCCCATGGAACCAAAGTCACAATACACTTAAAAAGAAACAGGTTATAGAACTTGAAGAAGAAACAATTTAAGGTAAGTGGCAAATGGCGATCCCTTTACAAAAATATCGGGAGCAGAAATGCATCTAATCTGGTCATTAGCTATGAATAGAACTCAAAAGACGTTCGTATCATTTAAATTTTGATAATTTTGTAAGAGCTTACCTGCTTTCAACTAGAGAGTACCAAATTTATTTTTATTTTTTTATTAAGTTTATGTTTAGGTGTCTGATAATCGATATGCATAACGGATGTTTAAGCTCTTTAATTTCAAATGTCTTTTTTAATGTCTTTATTATTTGTCTAAGAACCAACAACCAATTAAGTGTAAAGGTGTAAAAATAGGTTAAAAATATCGGTAAAACTGATTATTGGTCCTTGCTAAACTGGAGACTTGCTAAAATCACACTAGTGTAAGCACATGTCAAGGCTGCTTGCAACTGACTATCCTTACAATTAATGCATTGTTGGAAAGAAACACATGTTAAATTGCAAGTGATCTAGGGAATTATAAACAATCTGATGACCACACATGAAAATAGTAAATAGTCCATGGATATGGGTTACATTGAGTATAATGATGCTGAGTGACAGAGGGCATATGTTATGGATCTATAAGGATATTTGATGACTCAAGTGAAGCCAAGAGCAATTGGGATGGGGATGGACTCTAATGGAGAAAATAAATTCCTCTTTATCGCTTTTCATCAGCCGAACGCTTGAGACCGCGGTGGTTAAGGTGTAAATTACGTGGTTATTGTGGATCAAACTTTAAAAAGTGCATCACTAAACACAGAATATAAATTAAACCCTTTGTAAAATATGACAAAATACAAAATAACCAAAATGCCATAATACAAAACTATTTTTCTTTTTTTTTTTTTGGCATTGGTTTTAAAATGTCAGCCTGTTATTACACCAATAGCATATCTTATACGACAAAATCTGTTAATACAGCTAAACTTGAGCCAGGTCTCCTAAGCAACCAAATTGGCCCGGTTGCTAGGGAGGGTAGAGTCACATGAGGTAACCTCCTCGTGTTCGCTATAATGTGGTTCGCTCTCGGTGGGGCGCGTGGTTAGTTGTGCCTGGAGGCCGCGGAGAATAATGTGAAGCCTCCACATGCGCTATGTCTCCACGGTAACGTGCTCAACAAGCCACGTGATAAGATGCGCGGAATGACGGTCTCAGACGCGGAGGCAACTGAGATTCATCCTCCGCCACCCAGATTGAGGTCACTACACCACCACGAGGACTTAGAATTGGGAATTGGGCATTCCAAATTTGGGAGAAAAAATAAGATAAAAAATACAGCTAAACTCGAATATTCAGCACGGCTAAATATCAGTAAACAAATGGACAATAATTAAAGGGGATATATTATGCAAAATCCACTTTTTAAATTTTTTTGAACATAATTATGTCCCCAGTTTGTGTACACAACCATGGTAAATATGGTAAAAGACCATGCCCTCGTTTCTTTCCTTTCCCTATTAATAAAAAACAGTGTCCCCGAACGAGCCGTTCAGGTTTGCAGCCCCTTATAACATCAAAAGGGGAAAGGTACCGCCCACGGCTGGCGAAGAGATCTGCCCTCATTAAAACCTGAGCGAGCAGCGCAGTCGGCCATATTTATCTTCTTGCTAGAGCCACTTGTGCTAACTTTGACTGCTTCATCAACAATGGTCAAGGATGGATCGATACCAACTCTCCATTACCCAACTTCAGATTTGCAAGTTGTAAGTTTCGCACTTTATACTTTTTTAATGTTTGCAATTTGGCTTTCTGAATTAGCTTGTTTGCACGTTGGGCGAAAAACGCTTATTGCGAAAACATTGTGCTTTGTGTAACATTGCAACTAGTCATTAACTACCTTATTCCATAACAATGAAGCTGTAGCTCCGTTTCGGTTACGATATAAACAGATTGGCGTCCTCCACAGTCCTGCTTGAGTGGTCATGCAATGAAGATTTTCCATGTAATAAAACCGGTCATTATTTCAAAAATAATTATGAAACGATAATTATGTGGTATTTTCGACAACTATAGCTGTTTTTCATATTTCATAACTCGACCTTTGTTATGCACAATACAGTAAGATGATTGACATAGTGTGTTCTCCAAGTTATTTATAATTTAACTGTTTAAGTTCTCCTGCATTGTTGTTGCTGTGGTATCCATGGCACCAGCAGGAAAGGCACAGCCCACTTCCAGAAAGGGGTGTGGGGAGCAGCAGCTCCTTTGCATTTAAAGCTACAGACACTAAAACAGCCCGTCTGGAACAGGACTACAAAACAGGGGTATAAAGGCATGGAAGAATAAACTATCTGTGAGGTATTTTGAGCTGAAACTTGACAGAAACATTCTAGGGACACCTGAGACTTATATTACATCACATAAAAAGGGGCATAATATGTCCCCTATGAATGGTGTTTCAGTCCTACCTTGACTGAAAGCTTTTCAATTTTCAATTACTTTTTCAATTCGGCAGAAACCATTGTCCAGTTTTTGAGAAGATGTCACTAAGGTTATGATGTTTCCAGCCGCACCGAGTACACATTCAGAAGCAGTATTAATCTTGTAAAAATTACTGACAAAAATGAATGGTGTTTTTTATCTGTTAACAAAGATGAGATGGAAAAACACACATCATGATCGAGGATAATTAAACAATTCTCCTTACAACATATTGTTGACGAAAATATGAACAGAAATAAATAGCACTGCAAGATATTACCAATGCACTAACAATAGTTTAATAGAAAACAAATTTTGCTTGTATAAAACAAATTATCCAGTCATAGTATTTTGAGGATTGCCCCATCTGAGCTGCAGGAGCTGAAAGAGCTGAACACCAGTAAAATGAAGCACTTAGTGGGTTTATCGCCTTTATTTAAAACGCATCCTATGACATTAATTAGCTATATCAACAACATAAATATAATATTGCCACTTACATCTGCACAGACAATGAAGCAAATGCACAACTGAACTTGCACTAAATTGCACGTATCTGCACAGACAATAAAGTGAATGCACAGTTGAACTGTAAAACAAGTTGCACATTATGCATATCTCCTGTTGTGAAAAGGCTGGTGCCGTAACAATTAGGGATGTGCGAGACTAGTCGACTAAACGGTTCTGATGCTGCTAGTCGACACTGGATAGTCAGTTAATATTTCCCCCCATTAAACTGATAATAATTTTTACACATTTAAGTTTGGCTTTATATTTACGAGGCTGCACTTAAATTACTGCCATATTAATGTTACATATTTTAAATAGAATTAATAATACAAATATTATTTAACAAAAAAAAAAAGGATATCTGGAGCAGATATAAAGTTTAATTTCACCTCAGGGTGCTGACTGCTTAACGGGTTATACTATCTTTGATTCATGTTTAGAATACATTAGGTTTATTGTAGGCTACATCACAGGCCTATTTTTTCTATCCTACAGCTACTTTTTTTTTTTTTTTTTTTTTTACATCATAACTGTTATTGGTTGACATTCTTTAGCGAACAGCTGTCATATTAGATCAATGGCTAATGCACGACTGCATGGCGTGAAACACGCATGACTTTTCAGCGCATTTTTTTCTCTCTCATAGATTTGGCTTAGTCTACCTGTTAATTATTTTCAACAATGTCCTGGCTGTTTTGATATGTTAAGTAACTTTTACTTGGTCATTTCTGTTTAGAACAGGCTTTTAGGGTTGTTCCATTGATCCTGCACTATTCATTCAATTATTTCAATAAATATGTCTATTAAATATTCTCCAACTTCGATTCAGTGAATGCGTGTCATGTTCTAGGTTTAAATGCACAATGATCATAATGCAAGGCGAGCACGTTGCAGATAAATGCCCCTTTTCAGTAGAATTTAGCATCGGATTTGGAATAGATTAAGTATTTTAATTGGGTCGCATAAAAACATTTTGTTTTACTGTTTTCTGAAGGTTGGTTTCTCTTTAGACTAGTCGACTAGTCGGTTACAACACTTCCGTTTACACGACAGTCAAATTAGTCATAGCGCACATCCCTAGTAACAATTCACTCTTGCACAAAATCCTAAAGCCTCTAAAAAACGGCAAATTCCGTCTCTAGCATGGAGAATTGACAACACACCACTGTGGTGGGTCAGTTGTCACGGTGATCCTAGCAGCCCTAATGTACAGACAAATACACACAATGCTAAAAAAAACAAGCTTTCCCTTTCTCAAAGTCTTAGACAGAAGCATTCCCTATATGCAAGGTGTCTTCTTCCTATTATTCTAAATGTACTGCACAAATAAAAAGAGAACTACTGTACAGCGTGCTGGCCTTTGTCTTGCATGTTTGGGAAAAATGCTGAATTTGTTACAAGAATATCCCTCATTAAAAACAAACCGAGGCTCAAAGTGACATAATTTGCATGTGTTTTTCCATTGTTGCATAGAGACTCAGTTTTTTTTTTTTTTTTTTTTGTGGCAACTGACCACAGAACTGTTGATACACCATACTTAACCCAGAACAGGCCTTATTTCTTAAAAACCTAAACAAATCACTTCCCAGTACAATTTAGTCAACTAGGAGTTCACTTTTCAAAGGGGCAATCACCCTAGAACAACCTGGGGTTAAGTGTCTTGCTCAGGGGCACAATAATGAGAGTTCATAAATCAGCCCTTTATAGTGTTTTAGCCTTTAACCTTCTGGTTATCAACTGAGAGCTTGAACTGAGCTGTACCACCCGCAGTAGTTTGTTGCTCAAAACTTTGGTGTTTAAAACCAAGGATGGCAAAGTAATCCTGTTCAATAAAGGGCACAATGGTGATCGTTCAATTCTCCTTGTGGGATTTGAGCAAACAACTTTCTAGTTATCAGCCCTGAACCACTCCACCACCACCAACATTTTTAAACAAAAAAGGCACAAAATTTGCTGGTCAAAATCTAAATAATATGAAGTAACATTTCAAATTGCATTGCAAAAAGGCTTTGACAATTGTTACTGTTTGGTTATTCTAACTATTGGCTCTGCCTCTGATGTTATCTAGACTAAGTTCAGGATAACAATGACTAAAGACTAACATTGAACTATCGGGAAATGTCTCAGGTTTATGAACCTGAAAGAAGACACTAATGGTGAAATGAAATGCCTGAATGCAAGATAAAAAATGTGCAAGCAGTCTGTTTTCTAGGTGACCCTACTTCAGAAACATGCTGTGTGAAATGTGGCTGGGCTAGTTCTTGGGTTGTGTTGGGTATTAGAAATAGCCTAATGTACAGTATGTTAGAACTCTGAATCACAGAAACAGGAAACTCAAGGACAACTTTGACAGGGAGTGATGTCGATACTGTCACCAAAAATGTGTGGCTCAACCCAAAGATATTCACCTGTCAGACTCTAGGGAGTATCTCATAGCTGCTATATGATTACATCGATTTAAACTGGTTTTGCATCTTTCAACACCATCCTTGAACATCACATCATACATTTTTAATCCCAAAAAAGTGAACAACAATCTCCTCTAGCTGTCTTTTTCAAGTTCATGTTGCAATCAACCACATCATCTAGAAACCAAAGAGAGGTTCCTAAAACACATGGTTTCTACAGGCTGGAGTTTATAAAGAAACCAGTTCCTTGTCAATAAGCTTGTTTACATGGACACCAGAAAGCCGTTCAAACCAAGAAGGCTGCTTAAGTAGAGACTGGCGAATGCGTTTACATGCACTGTGTTATTGACTTTCTCTTTACTCCCGTATACATGCGGCTCAGTAAAAAAGCAGTTTTCTCCACAGCAATGTTATTTCCCCACAATGCTTGGGTAAATAACAAGCATGGGATCTGAGGAAGACACCCTAGTTTATTCTCTGTTGCTTTGCTTTATTCCCAAATATTCCAGAGCTGTTGCCATGTTTGTTTCCTTTCCAACTTTCCATCGCGACCTGCAGCAGAACTGTGCTGCAATAGTGGGGTTTGCCTCTTATGTAAAAATCTGGGATTCCCCCAAAGTACATCAGTACATACATAGGGGCGTAAGAGGCATTAGTCAATATTTAAAATTGGTGTGTATAAGTGGGTATATTTTATAGTGTATGTTCTTCTCCCTTTTCCCACTGTACTCCGAAAAAATGTTGAATTCTTTTCACTGTGTTGAATTGTTGATATGATCTTGCTACATACTATGACATTAGATACCGGGTCTGTTCCACGCACATTCGCACTCTTCAAAAAATGCTTTTGCGTTTACATGGCCACATAGTCTAAGCCGTGTTCTCCGGGAGAAACCAAAGTGTGTTAAACCGCCTTCTCTTAATCCCTTAAACGCCATGCAAAACAGCATTCTCATTTATATGATGTTTCAGAACGCTGCTTTCTGCAACAACAACAACAAAAAAACAGGAATAAACCATTTCCAAGTGCATGTAAACGTGGTCAATGGATTCATCAACATGCATGAGTTTATTAAATAGAAAATGAATAGTCCATTAATCATTTTCAGTAGAATATGTAATCAGAATTTCTGTCCATCCAAAAGTAATAAGTACTGATTATACATAACTCATAAAACAAAACAAAATGTATAATTCTGCTTGCGGATATCTAGTTAATTGTGCCAGAAACAAAACTCTGAATACCTTTCAAAAATTTGATGCCACTAACCTGAAAACCAAATCCAGAGATTCTGCAACAAAAGATCAAAAGATTTCCTTCTTTTGGATTTGATACCTTTATCCTGGCAAACTTTGGCAAAATGTCAGCATTTGACCAGAAGTCAAGACTCTTTCCAAAATGTTGGGTTAAATTAGAAAATCAGGAATAATCTTCCAGGAATCCATATCATGGCCTTCTTTGTTGTCAAAACATAGCATCAGCTGTATAAAAAACAGTTAATAAAGACCTCAAGCTACACTAGTTAAAGTTAAACAAGGTCATATGACAGGATTCCTATAAGCTAGATTCAAGAGGGTCTTCTTGGAATCAGAGGAACTGGCTCATTGCCTGGTATCAGTGGGGTCAGTCAGAAGCATGGTGGGCTAAATGCTTTCAAAGGAAACACTTCTTGGTCTCTAGAATGTCAGATTCCTGAGGCCTCAGCTGGGCTTGAAGAAGGGAAATCGGGTTGTCTTATTCAAGTTCACAGAGGCAAGGAGACCGTGCAAAAATATTGACTTTTGGCAAGACACACAACTGTGGCTAAAATTGTTTTAATTTCCCTTGTGCTCTAAAATGAATACAATCCAGAAACTGCAGCTGCTGAGAGTTTTTCCAAGTCAAAAGATTCTACATATAAATTGACAATATCTTGCAGGCTTTTCCGGTTAATTGTCTAATAAATAGCATGCTGTGCTGCTCAAAGACAGTTTTCAATAAAAAGCGACAGTAAAATGTAGGACATCACCATCCATCAAAAAACATGCATAATAAATCTAGAAAAATGCATTAATTTGGTTTCTCTGTGGCAAAAGATTTCTCTGTGCTTTATTGTAAAATTTTGACTCACTCCGCCTAAATAAACACAAAAATATCCAGAGTAAACATGATTTTACAAATGCTAGATTAATGATGTCACACTTATTGTTATTCTTCCAGTCTTCAGTCACATGTAAATGGTGATTTAAGTACAACCACTGGGAATCTTATGATTAAAATTAAATGTTAACCCCTATAGATTTATTCCAACAGGTTCCCAACAGGTTCAACAAAAAAAGAGCTAACGTCTCCTGTGACTAGAGCTGGGTATCACTAGCCACCTCACAATACGATTCGTACTGCGATGCACATCACGATTCGATATATCACTTGTATTAGATTCGAATTCACTTTTAATTTCAATTCATTTGGGTATATTTCAGTTATGTCCATTTTGCTTACAAACAGTATGAATGAAATTATCTTTCAGCTAATGCTATTGTTCTTTATACAGGGGACCTTCTAACTCATTAAATTACGGACATACAGTATCAATTTTGCAAATTTATTTTATCATTATTTTTTTTTTTTAAATATAGTCCATTTATTACATCAATAAATGATGTATTGAAATTGCATATATTATATTGCATATATACAGTATTTTGTTACATGTTTGTTGTTTACATGCCTAATTTGTACCATCTACAAGTATTTACTTAGATATGTAGAACAAGTGCTAAAATGGTACTGTCTCTTAAAGACCTGTGGCAGGGACTTTGACAGTAGTGTTTGTTTGGTCGAATGGTTCTTTACAACATCCATACTATGTGTGATTAGAATTCAATGTTTCTTTTGTTGTTTTTGATAAATAACTGACTGTAGAGAACAGGAAGGATATTAAAAGAGACCTTATTAAACAACAAATGGTTTGCTTGGATCTAGTCTTTGGACTCCCGTTACACAGAAAGAGTCAAAACTTTCACTCTCAGCACCAAGTTAAAAGATCTTGGTGCTGAACTTCTTCACCACTACACCACTCAAACACTGGTAAGTGAAATCTAAAAAGGTCCAGTATGTCTGTGAGAGAAACCGTGAATCCTTCTGGAACAGTTTCAGTCTATTTTGTGCCTCATAGTAGCGTCTCAGACTGCACTGAAAATATCACGATATATCACGCTACATGGATCTAAGTATCGATACAATATCGTGAGGAAAATGTATCGCAACATATCAATATTTGATTGTATCAACACAGCCCTACCTGTGACACAATCAAATCAACTGGGTAGGTGTTGTTTCTACAGTTCTGTTATCTAGAAAGTGCAGAAAAGTCCATGATTAAATAACCACGATTACGAACAACGTACATTGTGATCCAAAGGTGTGAGACCACTACTGAAAATGCTTCTATTTTCCATACTTTTCCAATCTAACACAAATCATTCATTACAAAGAACTTGAAAGAATCAAAGAAAAAGAAATCTGACCTTTAATATAAGCAGTTAACATGGTCAATGTCACAAAATTACTTTTTGATTAGTGATCTAGAAAAGCGCTGAATCTATATTTTATCTTCATTTAAAGAGGCCCTATTATTGCTTTTTGGGACTTCACCTTTCCTTTAGTGTGTAATATAGCTCTTTGTGCATGTAAATGGTCTGCAAAGTTACAATGCACAAAGTCGCAAAAGGGAGTTATTCTCTCCCACAGACAACACTGCTCAAGAACTACAAGAAACGGATGGATTGTAGTCCAGACATTTCTTTCGTAAAGTATCTATGTCACTAAGTAACACATTTGTATAATGCCTGCCTAAGGGCTACTTTGGCCACCCTCAAACAAACATAGTTATAGCTGAGGCCAGGATGAGTTGGGTTAGTGTTGTCGCCATGTCGAGAACATCCCGTTTTCTTCACTGCGAAAGCAAAACCTCTTTGTTTGGACTTCCAAAGGCAGACGAATTGAAGTATCAGTGGTTAATTTTTTTTTTTTTTTACCACTATTCCTCAGCAGTACAACCACAAACAATGCCGGACTTTCAAGTCGGTTACCCCTGAAAGATGGTGCAGTTCCCACTTTTTTGAGACAATCTGGTGCTTAAGGATCACAACCTGCAAGTTTGCTTGATTATTTATAGATTTATCTGCTACCGAGAGTTCAAATGCGGAGTTTTGTGTTGTAGCTACGGTGTACACCCAGTGTACTGCTGTAGGCCTATGCTAACCTGCTAGCTAATGTTATGGTGTTGAAATAGTTTTGCTAATCAGCTGCGGGCCCACTTTTACCTACAACTATGTAGAATTATGCAGACTGTTTGTCATACTTACTATCATGGATTTATTTTTTACAAATGGTCATTTTATGTCTGCAATACAAGGTAGTGCTCGGCTAACTTGCTATGTAATGTTATTGTTTAGGTAAGGGTTTACTATTCAGCTGTGGGCTGCTTTTACCTAAAACTGTGTAACAAAATGGTCGATCTCAAAGAGTCTTTATAATTATATAATTACAAGCTGTAATGTTACGGCCGCTATCGGCTGATACACTAACTCTCTAATACACACGGTAATGTTCAACTGGGAGTAAGCCTCTGACCTCAGTTCATATCTCGTGCGAAAAAAGTTCGGCTATACCCATTCCAGCAAAAGATGACTAATTTAGATTCACTACGTGTCTTTTACTTGAAGCTTTGTTAGGTTCACAATAATCAACAGTGTACTTGTAAGAAAGCTTTAAGTTTAAAACTTACCACTGTGAAACGTCCTGCTCAAGTTGTGCTTGCAAAGGTGGTTCGGGTCGATCAGCTTGTTCTTCCAAACTTTCATTATTTCATTCATTATCGGACTCTGGCTCAAACTGGGACGGCAAAAACCGATGCCATTGTTACCATAGATACAGTAGTGTTTACAGCTGCTCAGGAAGCCTGAAAATCGGTTATGGTAAGGGGCGTTACATTTCCCACACACACTCTACGTGGTTGACCAATCACAACAGACTAGGCCAGCTGACCAATCAGAGCAGACTGGGCTTTTTGGAAAGTGTGGCTTTAAAGAGACAGGAGGTAAATCAGAGCATTTCGGCTAGAGTATGAAGAGCGGGGAAAAAGAAATTTACAGTATGAGAAAAATAATGTGTTTTTTGAACATTAAAGCATGTAAACCTATTCTAGTAGAACCCCACTCACCCCCATTATGAATTTACATTATGAACATGTAAATTAGCATAATATGGGCTCTTTAAAATCAGAACTTGTCTTTGTATTACATTTTTCAAAATCATAACTTAGTGGGTGGTCTCAGACTTTGGACTCCTCTGTACACTCAAACTTGCAGGCTAAATTGAGGAAAGTTAAGCTTTTAAAGCTCCCCTGGTTGAACTTTAGTGCATTTTGAACACAGATGTTTTGACCTCCCATAAAGTGTGTCGACAGCTGGGCTGATTATATCAAAACATCTATGAGGTCCTCTGAGCAGCACAGGTGACTGGTGTTGCTGAGTCACACAAAGCCCAAGTCACTGTGGTGTTTGTGCATTAACATAAGGACTGGTCACACAGTCTGTGTAATTCTGTGTTATAAAACAAAGCCAATATACAGCATACTACAAAGATAAAATTGCCTTAAATAATATAATAACCCCAAGAAAAACTTAAATATAATGACCATAGCACAATGCAAACTACACATAGTAGGTACATTTCTAAGAATTGAAAAAAATCTCACTATGACCACCAGCAGTTGTGAAGCCTATTTGATATTCAAATGAGTACAATACCTGCTTGCACTCCCTCTGCCAAACACTCAAATTTCATAAACACAACTAAAGAAGACGTTAAAAAGACGGAAAAGGTTTGTATGGAAACCCTTATCAGTGCAGAACAAAGGTTATGTCTTATCTAACACAATGTCCTTTTATCTAAAGTTGTGGTGCAACTCTTCTGAAACATGATTAAAAGGCAAAATAGCTTCTTTAAAAACGAAACGACATTTTTTGAATTAATGTGGTTATTTAATGTCAATAAAATCCTTACCAATTTGTGGTTCCTTCTCTTGGATCCCAGGGGCCCAAATGCCAAGTTGAGCTCCTCTCAGCCAACAACAATGGACCAAGTTCAATACAATCACACTCCAAACAAAAGAGTCTTTTGAGTAAATATTGTCAGAGCACGGGCTCAGCTTGACATATGTTGGAAATATCCTTCAGACTTTCAACAGCCTTATATTTCAGTTACGTATTTATAAATGAGCAAAAGTTACTAAATAGGACACACGAGCGCGTAGACACCTCCCAACGGCTCACTGTGCGATGGCGCACTAATGCATTTCAAGCGTCCTGACTGCCCTTAGCCTGTGTTACTGCACTCCGTCTACAGCCCCGCCCCCAAGCGAGCAGTCTGAGCGACTACGCCCCACCCCCTCGCTCATTTTAGGTAACTGACTAGCACACTCCTGCACACAGCCTAAACTTGGTCTCCGCCCCTCTGAGCTGTGATCTCCGCCTCCCACCGCCTTTTAAAGGACTAGTGTCAAATTTAAAACCAAATCCATGTCCAATGACTGTGCTTTAGTTTATGTGTAACTTTCATTACAACATTCACACACATTATTACATAACTGTTATAATGCTTATAGATGAGTTAATGTGATTCAAATTGTTAGGGAAGTTTGATGCATATATTTCCAAATGTAGAACATGAATGTACATCAATTGTAACCAATTCATATATATATATATATATATATATATATATATATATATATATATATATATATATATTGCTTGTGTATTTCTTACTGGACTTTTAGTCAACTAATTTTGTTTCTGAACAGATTATGCAATCTGAAACATATTTTAAAAATCATTAAAAGATGATCACTATATATATATATATATATATATATATATATATATATATATATATATATATATATATATATATATATATGATAGATAGATAGATAGATAGATAGATAGATAGATAGTGATCATTGTACTATATATATATATATTGGTTACAATTGATGTACATTCATATATATATATATATATATATATATATATATATATATATATATATATATATATATATATATATATATACTACACAAAAAAAATACACAAAATACACTGTAAAAACACTCACAAAAATATTTTGTTCGACTTTGCTTCTATTTTATTTAGAAAATACTGTAATTTTGTAATTGTACTTAAGTATTTATTTATTTATTTTTCTCAAAAGACCAAAAAATTTCCCCAAAGCCAGATGACTGCACAAGTTCCTTCAAATGTTCTTTTTTGTTTTTCATATTGTCTAGTACAGAATATACATATTTGATCACATAGCACACTCTTCGCACTAAACACTCATTATTATACATTATACCCCGATAGGCAGGCCATAAAATGTGCATTTTCAAAAGTCCTTTGATGCAGCACTGGTAGGTAATATTGATGATGTGTACCACACCACAGGATAAAACAAAAATAAACACATTTTAGATGAACAAATATTATATGTAGAAAAACTAAAACAGGGTCAAAATGTGTCTTTACAAAAGTATCCATGATTGTGTTTGTCTGCGAATTAAAAAGGCTGGATATTTGATTAGGACTGTGGTCACAATTAACAATTAAGTGAAAACCACACATAACAATAGCATTTGCAATTAATTTAACCACACACATCCTTTTAAGCATAGTGAAATATAATTCCAGTGGTCATAATTGCACATTGGCCAAACATACTTTCTTTCTTTTTAAGTGATAAAAATAACTCTTTCTGCTTCATGTACATCTGAATAAATCTTAATTTTTGCTCTCTAACTTCATAGCACATATTTTGGTTTTACTTCTATATAGATCTGAAAGGCAATGCAATGCCCCACCGTTGCACAAAACAGACAGACATGAGCATATTATGTACAATATATCTGCACCCATAATATCCCCCACAAAAGTAGTGAAAACAAAAAATATTAGTGCGCCTAAATTTTCAGTCTACCTCACTGATAAATACAAAGGCTTTTGGGCCAGGCAACATAAATGATTGCACAGCATCACAGTGTACACACACATCCTCCATCTTTATGTCATAAATGTCAAGATACAACAAGAGCAATAAAACCATTAAATACACATAAGGACATTCAAAATAGCATTCAAATTAACCCATAACATTCAAGTACAGACATACCCAATGGCGCATAGGCATATTTCGGTCCATATAAGAAAATCCAAATGCCCACCTATGTGCTTATGGCCTTTTTTGTGTTTTGTTGTGATTAAAAAGTAAAACCCTAAACACATCTGCAGAGCTTTCAAAGTCAGATCCCCCATCAAACCTGCTTGTAAAAAGCCACCAAATCAGTCAGCAAACTCCCCATAACTTCTAAAACAGGTGATTGCTTCCTGATGTGCTTTTTATAGTGTTAGCAAACATAGGCTGATCAATGGGCTCATATATAGTGGTAAAGATCTACTCTTTAATTGCCATCAAAATAATTTATCAACCTTTTGATCTCTGTATGGTGTATATAACTGTTCTACGGAAGCAGAAGCATAATATAATTTAAGAATTAACACAAAATTAACAGATGTAACCACAAACAGGAGCTAACTGTGCAGATGGTTTATGCATGAATTGCATCTGCAGTACATTACTAGAGTCTTTAAAATATTTAAATGTCCAGATGTGGATATAGTTAAATATTGGGTAGCTAATTGTTCATGGCAAGATACAGACAGTTATTAAGCTACTTATCATGAACTTTACAATCTCCAAAGAACCATATTGTAGAGAACCCTATACTACAGAGCAGGCCCGGTTCTACAGGGGTTCTTGAGGGTGCTAAGCATGAGTAAAAATTTGTAATTACGACACCTCTTCACTTTATACAGAGCACCCCCACTATTTGCAGAAGCACTCTCAGTGATTTTGATCTGGAACCGAGCCTGCTACAGAGATAAATGGTCCTTGATAAGTAGAGAGTTTTTTGTTGATCTTGGTCCTTCAACCCTTGATAGAGCCCCATGATCTGATTACATTGAATGAAGAACTTCAATCATCAAAAATCATCCAAAACCACCAATGATCTCCCTCTTGCCATTGTTTTGTAGGTTGATAAATCGAGTCATAGATAAATCAAGATAATCTCTTGATGTCTGACTTAAGACTAACATCCAAAAAAATTGCTTCCAGTGCCTACAAACTCCAGACATGCTGTGTCCACAGACTTTATATAACCTGAGATTACATAAGCATATTTTCCTTTAATATATATCATTTGGGCTGGTGCACATCAATCATTTAAATGTTGAAAGCCATTTAGTTGACTTCAGGTATGCAGTGCTCAGTAGCACATGTTTTAAATTAGATTTTTCTTGTGGTTAAGAAAAAGGAAGAGATATATATATATATATATATATATATATATATATATATATATATATATATATATATATATATATATATTATTATTATTATTTATTAATTAATTAATTTATTATTTTTTATTATTATTATTATTATTATTTTTTTGAAAGGGGGTACATAAGTTCATTCACTAAAAGTTATGCTCTTAGGACAGTTTTAGACACTGAGGATTTTATGTCAATAGAATTTTTTTTTTCAATTAAAACATTTTTTAAATTGCTTTCAGACAAAGACAAGTATGTGTAAAGACACTGTGGCTCTGTTTTTCTATCAAAAATTTACTCTGTTTAAGTATCCCTAACAGCCCAACATAGCAACACTGACTCACCGTTGTCTCAGTTTGGGGTGTGGCTGTCTGTTTGTCCAGTCAGTGGAAGATGGGGGGAGTACTTGTGAAACCTGTCTAAATAGTCATTATTTTTGCAAATCCAATTAGTGACATTAGTGGCAAAGAAATGTCACATTTCACTTTAAAAGGACATCAGTTACTCAAACGTTGGTGTTTATATTCCTTTAAGAAGTTCCTCTTGTGTATTAAGATCAAGAAAATCAGCTTTAATGAGCAAATCAGTTTGAAATGGAATACAAAAAGGGTACACAGAGGGATGAGTATGGTGGGGGATCTCTCTCCATTTACACGCATTTCTGTCTGTGAGATCATTGCCCTAAAAATACAGGGTTCTCTGTTTTACTCTCACCACCCTTCTCCTCCTGTGAGGGATTTGGAGAGAAATAAACCAAAAGAGTGTTTGCAGTTGTCACTTAAGAATAAAAGATTAGTGCGTTTTGATCATCACAGAGAAAAAAAAATTGTAAGTATGTTTAAAGTTGGAAAAATAAATGTTCTTTCTAATATCATCAAAAAGCATGGCTTTATGCTGTCTAAACTTGGTGGAGCAATCCGACTGTAGACTGTATGGAGGGAACAGATGTTACCAATGTAAAAGGATTTCACAGGTCTGTTGATCCAATTTACCAACACTCTTTAACCCAATGGGGGCAACAGCGCTGAGAAACTTTAAGTGGCGGGCCACACATATGGCCATCAGAGGGCCTTAAAGACCGATTTTTCACATGAACCTTAATAGTGTAACACCTACAAACGGATGCTCAAATAAACACATTCTGTCACTTTGATTTGCCAATTATGACATAGATCAACATCCTTGTTACTTTTTGAACAACCTTTGAACAACCTGCAAGAAAAGATTTACGTTGAAGTGCTATAACATTTTTATATACATTTTGTGAGGCCCACCTTATTAGATTTAACAGTTATTCTAAAATGAATTTTACTGGTCAGGGCTACCCAATGCTGAAATAGAAAAAACAGTCCTATCGCTTGTCATTGTTAGGACAAAAACTAAAATTACATGGAATATATACAGTATCTTAACAATATAAAAAGCTTGTAATGTGTAAGATCTGTTTTGAGGGCATGGAAAGAACCCAGTCAGTTTGAAATCAAGTGGAAATACAGATAATTCAATTTTTCAAAAGCACACCTGGACCTGATGTTCTAAAATTCTCATTGATTAATAGCTTGAGTGCATTGCAGCAAAAGTTCATATTTTCTAAATTTTTGGTTTTAGTGAGGGTGTAACTTTTGCAAACCCTCACGTTAGTGCGCCACACTATTCCCCGTAAACTATGAATTCACAGCATTCTCTGACACAGTATAAACTCTTTATCACTTGTTGTGCCTCATTGAGTACTAAATATGTAATTCCAAGGTCATGACTCTTCAAAGTTCCCTTTTCAAATCTCCATTTGTTAATGTTCAAACCAATAACATTTGCATAAAACATCATTTATTTAGGAATATACCGTGTTCAGGCAGACTGAGCATGTGATTGGCCTTGTTTATACAGTGCACACAGTAAAATCACTTCACAGAAAAGAAAGAGCAAATGACGTCATTAAACCACAAAAGTAAGCTGTGCAAGTGCTGTTTAGTTCTCTGCTGACTTCATGTCAGGTCCCTTAGTCCGTTTTCTTTTATCTTCTGAAACTCTGAATAGCCGTGCCAAAGCAAAGTGGTGAATAATCCATGTGGTCCAAAGTACACAGGTAAAATACATTTGCTTGGTTGCACAATCTTTGAAATGTTATCAGTTATGACATTACATCTTGCCAGATAATCAGAGCTTCCATTAGTAAAGTCATTAGCGGCAAAGATGACTTGGTAGTGGTAGTGTCTTTGAAAGATCTCAGTAAAGAAGAAGTGTGAGAATAGAAACTTTTCGTTAGGCATTTGATGTCCAGCACCACATGAAATGCTGGCAAAAGAATGAGCTCTGCTGTTTATTTTTGTGTCTGATGTTAACATTTGTACAGGGGAAGTGCGACCTAAAGCTCAGGATGACATCATAGAGTCAAATCAAAAGGAGCAACAAATGACACGGCCTCAACATACACCCCCCCACCCCCCACATAAACACACACCTGATGCTGACATTAATAACTCTGAATGCTTAATTCAGAGCAAAAGTATAATATTATAATACTAAATGAGGCTTTTTCATATTTGGCCTTTGATCTATCAGTTTCACATGGGAAATATACTCGAGCTCCTATCATCAACTTTACAAACACGTTGTACATTTCCCCTCTGGAAAAACATTCAAAACACAAATTAGCATGAAGCACTTAATTTGACCTGTTGGCTTTTTAAAGCACCGGTGAAAATTTACATGTCACATCAATAAATGATGCTGGCCTTTCAACTCATACATGTGCTAAGTGCAGACAAGCCTTTATCAGATCGTAGTCTCTTAGTCGCCAGATCAGAATGAACTTTGTAACTTTTCCTACTCACCCCAGTACTTTGTCAAAAGCGTAAGGACAAAAATGCCACAGTAAAAATCTTCAATTTTTAAGTTTCGCTTTTTTCTCGATGTCCCAAACACCGTTAGCAGTCCAAGTGCTAAGATACAACACAACATTTTCACCTTAGGCAGGCCCTATTTTTTATTTATTTTTCATGTGTTGGTGCTTTTGTCCAGCATATGTAACTTACTTTGATTGTTTTTTACTGTATACTATGGAACAAAAGAAACAAATAATTATAATAAAAAAAAAAAAAAAAAAAAAAAATTAAAACAAGATTAATTTGAAAAAGTAATCAAGCCATGCAGTTTCACGGGTAGCACAAACAAACCCAAACTTAAACAAAAAAGCTCACTTATCTCATTGCTTGTCTTTTCAAGTGATTGTCTTTCATTATATGAAGCAAAATACACTGAAAGCAACACACACAAGCAAAGAAACCAAAGAGCAAACAAACCTCTGTCATCTGTGTGCGATTCTGAGACCAAATAAAGAGTATAAAAATAAAAATAAGCTTGCGATGACGTTGCGCAACAGATCCAGGGTTGATATTTGCTGTCATTCTTCTACATACGTTTGACCAGGCTTTGGAAAAGTAGATCTCACTGCCTTCATATTTTATTCCTCTGTACAGATATTTTCATTCTATTAAACAAATGATGAGAAGCCAGCAATTGGGGCCCTTGAGCCAGGGGCCAAACTGCTCGGGGGACGATAAAGTGTGCCATGCTGACTGGGTGGGTTTGAGCTCTGCTGGGAGGGAGTAGGAGTCCGGCTGCCCTTGGGTCTGAAGAGGGTGCCAGTCTGGGGCTGGCTCTGGGGTGTTGGCGAACTTAGCTGTGGGGGGAATGGGGGTAGAGGGGGTAGAGGTGGTGGAGGGGCACAGGGTTTGGGATCTCCAGACTCTGATTCAGTGTAGTTGTAGGCCTGTGCTCGAGAGATTCCCTTCTGCTGCCTACGCCAGGAGTTGTAGTAGGTGGGGTCGCTGATGTAGTGGTTGACAAACGAATGGGTCTTCTGCCGGTTAGGATCCACCTCATATTCGCTGTCGCTGCCCTGAGGTGGAGAGAGACAAAGAGAGCAAAGCATAAGTGATGGAGATGAAATTGCTTCCACAATCTCAAATTTGAAGGAGGGAAATTATGATTTAAGAAGGTGTCTAGGTACAATCCATAGAACCCAATGTTGTGCTACAAATAATCATTATCTGTCACCATCACATTGACAAGCAAGGTTGTTAATTTTCCGCAATGCTCTTTTTTATCCATCGTTATGATATTTGTGCAGTAGTGCTGATAATTTAGGTTTATATAACTTTCAAATTTAGGTCTATAATGGCCCGAACTTGGAAAAACTAATACGACAACAGAAGTTAAGAAAGACTTGGGTTGCTCCAATAAGGATTCAATTAAGCAGAGTTTAGAGGTAATCCACCGTTTGTTGATCCAAGTTTTATTTTAATTCGAGTTGTGTTGCACCACTTAACTTTAAATAATGAGTGGTGGCGGCGTAGTAGGCTAAAGCACATAAATGGTAAGCAGAAGGTTGCCGGTTCGATCCCCAAAGCCACCGCCATTGTGTCCTTGAGCAAGGCACTTAAATCCAGGTTGCTCCAGGGGGATTGTCCCTGTAATAAGTGCATTGTAAGTCGCTTTGGATAAAAGCGTCTGCCAAATGCATAAATGTAAATACGGTTTAACAAATCAGAAATCTTAAATTGTGATTAAAACCTTCATCTGTGATTAATTTTGTTCACCATGATGGATTCTGAACCTAGCTTTAAATCTTTAGTACACAGGGCTGCTCAAGCAGGTTAAGAAAATGTCAAAAATATACCTCAGCTGCAAATTTAAAGTTAATACATAACTGAGATTTAAAGCAGAGTTTAAAGTAATGGAGCAACAGGATTAAATTAAATCTAGATTTACTATGAAATTTAAATCGGGATCAATGGTTTAAATTTAACCTTGATTATTTTTAAGCTTAGTGCAACAGAATTATCAGATAAACCTTGATTTAATCTGTTTAAGACTAATCCTTGTTGGTGCAACCCACCCTTAAAGAACTAAAATAATGACTGACAAGCGTGAACTCTGTGAAATAGCTACATTTTGTTTATTAACTTGGTCAAGAAAACATTTGATTTGAAAAGTCAAAGGTTAAAATCATTGCACCTATAACAAACTTTGTTACCATGTCATTGTTGAGTATAATAATGTAATGCTTGGTATTTTTAATGTGAGACTGATATCACAAGAACTTCTGTGGCAAGAACTCTTTTGGTTTCAACAAGGGTTGTTTTTCGGGTTCTTAACTTTTTATTTTAATTCTGCTCTCGCAATGTGATAAAAGACAACAGACACTGTGGCCTTGCATTCTGGTCACCGGATTTAATAAACCAAATTACATTCCACTGGACTACATTTGGTATCTCTTATTTCTCTTCTTGATTCCTCACTTACTGTACATCACTTAACCAGTTTATGTTCATGGGGGCACTCATTTTCTCCCATTCTCTTCACTTCTAATCTCTAAAAGCTTCCTTTACTATGAGCATGTTTCTTTAGTATATTTTTAAATGCATCTTTCTGATAGACATTTCTGATACTAACACATAAATGTATCTTTTTAGTATCTGTCTGTTTCTAAAAGTCATAAACCTTTCCGATAACACAACTTCTGCATGGAATGGTCAATGACTGAAAAGGCACAAGCAGCCACACTTGTTGCTAATGTCAGTGGCGTGCATTTCCAAATAAAGAGACAAACCAAAGAATGTCTACAACCAGTCTAAAAAAAATAAATCTACTGATAAAGTATCCTTGATGCTTTGGGACTATTAATGTACGTAGTGGCACCAATAACATGCAGCATGGGGGTCATATTGTAGGCGTCACCATATGGAGGGGGATTGACCATGTATGTATGAATCTAATGGAGAGTATAGGAATGGACGAGCACTTAGAAGCAACTTCCTGTCAATCAATGCACAATGCATGTCCTCACCCCTTGAGTTGGAAGAGTATGATGGAGGCCCCCAGTCTTAAAGGAGAAAACAAGCGCCTCCTAGAGGTAAACAGAGACATGGGGTTTAAAGAAGTACAGTGAGGGCCATATTTCAGTCATAAATGGGCCAAATAATTTCATGGGGCATAAAATGGTTTCTTTCTCAAAAATGGTGTAGTACCCTTATGAAAAAGTACTCTGGCAGTACCATGGATTAGTGATAATAACAAATGGTAATACCATAGTACTTTGATATACAGATGGGTCCAAAAGTCTGAGATTTGTGTCATTTAATACAACATTTTTCATTACAGATTATTTTTTTCAGCTAAACAATTTGAGAGTAAATCTCACATGAAAATTAACATGTCCCCATAATTTCTAATGTCCCCATTTTGCTGTAATGACAACATGCACTCGAGCTGGCATGGATTCCACAAGTTTGAGCAAAACCTGATGATCATGTTATCCAGCATCTTGTGTGCTTCAGTGGAAGCAAGTAAATCTGACCTTTTGTACAAAAGAGTTAACAAATCAATGCCACAAATGTGCTTACATTTGATTAGTGACCGAGAAATAGTGCAGAATCGTAAATATTTTTCAAACATTTTACATCATAACTTTTCGTTGCTTCAACCTTTTCAAAATAATAAAGCTTATAATTAAAGACTTTTGGACCCCACAATACACCATGGAACTATTCGAATGCTATATTTTTATACCATGATGTTTAAAAGGTACCGTTAGGCACATCAAAGACTGCCATGGTTTTATCAGCATGGTAGTGTCCAAAAACATTTTAACATAGTCTATTTTAATGGTGATACCATGATCATGTTTTGTAAGGGTAATGGGGCTATGGGCATGTCTTCTCGATACTTTCTTTGACACACTAATACATTTCCTGGAACAACCCTGAATAGGTTCCTCATGAGTGCCTCCTACACTCTTTGCTACGACAGCATTCTGCACAAGAACATTGAACAACTGTGAAGCTCCATCTTAAACCTGCTCTCCATCAATACCATCCCACTACTCATTTTGACATATCTGGCTTACACTTATAAGACTTTGACCAGAGTTGACCAGAGATTTTGACCAAGTATCATGTGCCAACTGGAGAGCAGAAAAATAAAAAGAGAGAAAGAACCATCATAGCTCAGACTATGATATGTTAGCATATCCTTTTAATCTTACTTGTCTATCCTCACATTCCCTCTCCACATTCCCTACTTCTTTAATCTCACCAGCAAATCAGAATCTGGGAATTTCTAATGCAGAATTTAGGGTCTGATTCTGGTCATTTACTCTCTGAATAGTGGAACTGTTGTACAATTTTTTGATATACTGTATATGAAAACTAATTTCAACATGTTTATATTTACCCTGTCCAAGTGCAACACTGACATTTAGGTCTCTTAGTATTCTCTATAGTCTGTCCAAAAGTAATAAGTGCCAACTGGAGGGGGAAAAAGAAAATAAGAGAGAACGAACCATCATAGCACAGGCTTTTAGTGTTTGAATATCCTTTTAAGCATACTTGTCTGTCCTCACCAGTCTCCTCCCTCTCTCCATCTCTAATCTCACAAGGAATTCAGAATCTGGGGATTTCCAATACTGGTTTAGGGTCTGTCTGATCTTCAATTAATATCTAGACTATTTCTTTATTTTTTTTTTTTTTTTACATACTCTTGAACCCTGTTGCTAACATAAAAACTAATTTCATCAAATGTATTCACCCTGTCCAAGAACAACACCGTCATTTTGGGTCTTTTACTGTGTTACACTAAGAAATGGATGAAAAACAAACAAAAAAAAATTTCTTGCACTTTTTCAACCCTGTTATTGATGTAGAAACTAATTTCATCAAGTTTATTCATCCTTTCCAAGAGCAACACTGTTATGTTGTGCCTTTTGCTGTATTAAAATAGAAAATGGATGAAAAACAACAGCATTTCTTGGCACTTCTTCAACCCTGTTATTGACACAAAAACTAATTTTGTCATGTGTAGTCATGCTGTCCAAGAGCAAGAATATCATTTTGTGCCTTTACTCCATCTCACTAAAAATGGTAGAAAACAACATAATTTCCTGGCACTTCTTCAACCCTGTTATTGACACAAAAACATATTTTATCAAGTTTCTTTATCCTGTCCAGAAGCAACACTACAATTTTGTGCCTTTTACTGAATTACACTAGGAAATGGATGAAAAACAAAAGAATTTCCTGGCACTTCTTCAACCCTGTTATTGATACAAAGACAAATTTTGTCAAGTTTATCCATCATGTCCAAGAGCAACATTATCATTTTGTGCCTTTACACTCACTAAAAGTGAGTAAATCTCACAAAAAGTGGAAGAAAAACAACCACATTGACCAAAAACCTAATTTCACAGACTTTATTCATCCTTGACCAAAAACACTGTCATTTTGTGTCTTATAGTACTACTATAACATCTTTCTGGCAGGACAAACATTGTGCTTATAACTTAACAGTTCAAGGTTCCTTTTTGTTGCATGTTATAGCACGAAGACTACCAGTACACAACTCTCCAGTCCGTATTATTGTAACATACAGACATATGTGATCCACATGCATCCACTCAAATTCCACAGTGGAAAGCAGTTTTCCCCAGTCCAGCCCCGCATCCCCCTTAAATCAGAGCTGTAGCTTTCATGCCAATGACCTGCTAAATCTTTTCTTTCCTTGTTGCCTTTCTTTATACTTGTCAAGTACCTTTAAGAAAGACTATGTGAGGTATAATGAAATACAGAAATGGGCTTTGTTTCATATCTTTACAAAACAAGAGAGAAAAACTGTTGATATGGGAAAGTTCCTGAATAATCCCCCTTGGAATCCCAATTTAGTGGCATCTCCACTAAATTAATCACTATTAAATTAAATATCACCTTTGGCCTTTCCTGAAATAACTACTAAATGTAGGTACAAACTGGCTTAACTGACATATTCTATTGTGTGTTCAAAAACAGCAGGGATCATTTCCCAATCCCATATTATAATCCCATTTTTTCTTAAGTTTTTTATTTTTTATATCTCAACTATCCTATTAATACAAGCTTCAAAAAGTCAGTAAATAAATAAATAAATGATTCTTGTAGCATTACTTCTTGAGATTTATTCTCTTGAATGAAAGCAATTCTGGGTTTTTAATGAGATGCATTCCAGTAATACCAGCAAATTCAACAACACAACGAGTTGCAAACAAACCACCCTCAAATTCAGCCTTGAAAGCTTTTTCTGTTCAGCGTGACCTCACAGTGAAGTGAAGCCCAGAAACTGAAGCTGCATGCTGACACGGTGTGTGTGGGTTTGTGTGTGGTCATCAAAACATGTCAGTTGACACAGAGCGATGTGATCCACCCCTGCCCTCCCCCGCTGATACAAGAAGGATGTGACAGCTGTTCTTTCCTCTAAAAATGTTTGTGTCCATTCATCTACTCCTGTTATTCTCTCTCTGAGAATTCTCTCTCAAGCTGTTTGGCTATGATCAATATCATACTCAGTCCAACTTTAAATTAATTGTAGTGTTTTACTACCAGTCAAAAGTTTGGACACATTTGACTAAATTTATGTCACTTATAATCTTAGAAACGTTTAAACTAAAGGCTTATGATTTAAATTATTTGCAGAAAAATATAAACTGTGTGTACTTAAGAATTAAAAAAAATATATATTTATATATTTATTTATTAATGCAGTGGTGCCCAACCCTGTTCCTGGAGGCCCCCCAACACTGCACAGTTTGTATATCTCCCTTGTCTGATACACTCAATCCAGGTCTTGGAGTCTCCACTAACGAGCTGATGAGTTGAATCAGGTGTGTTTGATTAGGGATATATGGTATCCAAAAAGTGTACTGTTGGGGGACCTCCAGGAACAGGTTTGGGAACCACTGTATTAATGTATTTATCAGTGTTTATTAATTTAATTTAATTTAATTGGTTGATGGGGGTTGGTGGGAGATGAGAATATGGGCGATAAAAGTAAACTTTTTGTTTGATGTTTCTTTTCATCTTTGAAATTTTTATATAGAAACTGAGGAGAATATATATCTTTATATATATATATATATATACTGTAGATAGATAGATAGATAGACAGATAGACCACTATTACTATATAATTCCCACACTTCCATTTGTGTAATTTCATGGTTTAATGACTACTGTTATTATTAAATGTGGAAAATACTCATTAAAAATGAGAAGGTGTGTCCAAACTTTTGACTGGTACTATATAACACCAGGCATGATATTAAAATATCACAATATACAGAGAAAATGATCAAATCTGAAGACATTAGCCATAATATCAAGTAACATAAAGGGCAGCTATGCCAAGCCAGCTGGATTGAAATTAAATTTAGCTGGTGATTTTAGTCATACTGTATGACTTTACTTTTACTTTATGACTTTTACATTAGTTAACTATATTAATTAACAGGACATATCCATAACAATACTTTTACAACATTTATTAATCTCGGTTAATATTATTTTCAGTGTATACTAATACATTTTTTTAAATAAAAAGATGTATAAATTAACATTAATTACTACATTAGGAGCTAACAAGAACTAGCAAAGAACCAATCATCCAAAAAGGCTGAACAACTCAGCGCAGGCCCCTAGATTTATGTTTCAAGGCCAGTATGATCTAGGAAACAAAATTACCCACCCCCACCATAACTCTACAAACACAGAGAGAAAGAAAGAGAAAAATCCTTTTGTGTCACAGATCTGGGTTAACTGAAGGGGAGGAACATGTGTGTGTGTTTACTTCTCATATTCCATAGTTCCATTAGAATATTGAGCACAGCAGGAGATTAGACAGACAAAGACAAACTGAAGACCAACAAGTCTGTGAAGACATCTGTTTCTGATTGGCATTTTAGAAATATGCTCTTAAAATGTCATGATATTAAAGGGATAGTTCTCCCAAAAATGTAATTCTCCATTTCCTCACCCTTATGCCATCTTAAACTTGTATGACTATCTTTCTTTTGTGGAACTCAAACAAAGATTTTTTTGAAGGATATATGATGTGATGTGTTTTTGTCCATGTAAGTCAATGGGGTCCAAAACTTTCAAGTTCCATAAAGGATATAAAATCTGCATAAAGGTTATCCAGACTCGAGTGGTTTAATCCATGTCTTCTGAAGTGATATCATCGATTTTATGTGAGAAACAGATATTGGCGCGTTCATGGGAGAAGCTTGATTACACTTTCCTGTGCTTGACACATGCACTTCTCTCACGAATGGGCCAAGGAGACTGCAGATGTCTATATTTATAGTGAAAAAGGAGTTATATTTTGGTTTGTTTCTCACCCAAAATCTTTCGTATTTCTTCAGAAGACATGGATTAAACCACATGAGTTGTATGGATTAACTTTATTGTGCATGTATGACTTTTTTGGAGCTTGAAAGTTTTGGACACCACTGACTTAATAATATATCCTTCAAAAGATTTATTTGGTGTGTTCCTCAGAAGAAAGAAATGTTATATGAGTTTGAGATGGCATAAGGGTGAATAAATGATGAGAGAATTTTAATTTTGGGGTAAACTATTCCTTTAAATCTTGTTTACAGAAGTTTACTGTATGCTTAAAACAAGAAAAACGATATGCCAATGGGGTAAGAAAAAATAAACTTAATTCAAAGGGATTTATTTCTTTTTATAAATGAGGGATGAGACCCTTTTTTATCATTATAATTACTATTAATTATTAATTATTATTTCTTTGTTATCAACATTATGTCACAAATGCTGTTGATTGAGCTTAATTTGACTGAACCCGGAAAATTCCTTTAAGTAAAAACATGAAGAAAAAAAACTGTAACAAGACACATTTACCTGAGAAGCAAAATTACATTAAATATTAAATCTTGTCTTCAGAGAACTCTAACATGACTTTAGTGTGATAACATCTCTTAATAACCTTATCTGTGTAAAGTTACATGCATTAGTAGCTATATATAACTTCATTGCCATGATAATGTAACACTGGTATACCTGTAAGCAATTTATCTCACTAAAATTATGTTAACATAACATGTATAATGTCTTTTGGCTATACATTTGAAATAGCATCTATTTTAATGTTAATGGACTGGCCCCATTCACTTCCATTATAAGTTTCTTACTGTAACTAAGATGTTTGCATTATATATATATATATATATATATATATATATATATATATATATATATATATATATATATATATATATATATATAAGAGGGATGAGTTGAAATTGTTTTTGTGGTAATCAACATCATGCCACAAATGCTGTCAATAGACCTTAACTAACCTAACCCTAAAAAAAAAAAAAAAAAAAAAAAAAAACTGAGCAAGAAAGTGCATGAGCTATTCTGGACTCTCTCTCGAATAAATATACCAATGTTGCTGTTGTAATGCAGGAATAATCACGAAAGAGCAAATTAAAACAAAGATCCTTTGTCACTGAAGACCTCTAACAATCCCTGGTGTTAACTGCTGTAGTAGTGCCAGCGTTTCCAAGTAAAGCTATAAGTAGCACAAAATCAGATTAAAAAAAATACTTTCTAAACTCATCCCATCCAACAAACTCAAACACCTATATGCATAAGACTAGATAGACTTTCACCTCAATTTCACATCCCATTCATCACTGAGTTAATTCATATAAAGACCTGGCCGCAGAGGTGCTCAGGTTTGTTGCCTTGCCAACAGAATTTTAGCCCTCTATATTAATCTCATGAACAATGTCAGTACTAAATGCCTCTGTGGTGGCTCTGGCCCTAATGGAGACAGCTCAATGGATCTGCAATAGCCTGGAGTTATCCGCTTAATAAAACTTCAAAGAGACATTGCGGCCTCTCTCCTCACCCTGCCTGACGGAGATGATATGGAACTTTAGTAGGGGGCACAGGGAGAACAGGAGATGCTCTGTTCACCACCACGAGTCAAATGTGGATGGACGCCAGCGTTCTGAAATGTGGTGGCAGGAGATGTCAAGAGAATGTTGAGTAGGGGATGTAGAGTTTAGAGCTTTAGTTTAACAGAATGTAAGTGTATTCTGGAGGATCTGTCAGGGTGATGGTGACGTGAATGAAAACAACAACTGTATTTTCTCTTATTTCTTACTAAGAAGAGGTCTTAAAATCTGATTGGATTATGTATGTTCAAAAACCAATATAAAGACATCAGTTTAATTCTAGATAAATGCAATTTGTGCAAGAAGAAAATATTTATACTTTTCATTTTATTTTTAATGTATTTATTTATTTCTTTTTTAATGAAAAATACTAGGTTTTAATTTGCAATGAAAACTGTAAATAGCTATAAATTAACTTATACGACAGCTATAATGTAACTTCATGACAGCTACTGTATATATATATATATATATATTTTCAACTCATTCTTACTGATGCTTCTAAGACTACTGTTGCCTACTGTTTGTAGAGCGTTTCATGAGAGGGTTTTGTCACATATAGAGCTCCATATTTTAAGTAGGATCGCTTTTGTAGCTCACTAGGTTTTGGAGCAGAGCCTATGTGTGCTTTACAATCTGAAAAAGCTTCCCATCGCATGCCTCAGGGCACACCGTCTGGAGAGAACATTCTAGGATGTGTCAGAATGTTCTGGACATCCCACAGGACCTAACCTGGTTTGAAGCAACTCACAATTAAGACAGCCAAAACCTCAAGTAGGGTAGACCAGGCCTTTCCTGGAGGGCAGCATCCTACTTCTGAGAAAGTTTCAGCACAGCGAGCATTGTCTTATTTAATCTGTCTGATTAGAGATTTTCAAATGTCTGAAAATAGCTCATGACAGAGCGTTGTTACCTGTGAATCTGAGATCTCAGAAGGCTTCTCTGTGAGATTGCTGCTCTCTGCTGGGATCAGGTCATTGTACTTGGTGCTGACATCCTCATCAGAGTAGTTAAGACTGCCTGGACTGGGTCGAGGAGGAGACCTGAGGGAGGGATGTGGGGTGGTCAGAGTGTCTTCTATTTTTTTTGTTTCATTCTATCCTGTTTAACACCAAACAGAATGAATTTAAAGACTGTTATGCATCCCAGGACATGAAGTATGAAGTGTGGGAAGAATATTGTCCAAATACAGTCTATTACATTAAAGTGAAGAAAAAAAAAAGACAATGCTCAGTGTTCTGTGACAGCAGAGGAAAGATGTTTTGCATATTTTCCTCTAGTCTGTACTTTAGACCTGTTGACACAATGCGGCATGACATAAAAGTAGAGATGTCCCGACACAATTTTTTTTGAGAACGAGTATGAGTACCGATACTTCTTTTTCAGTACTCACTGATACGACACCTGCTTTTTTCTTCTTCTTTTTTTTTTTTTTCTGAATTTCATATAAACAGAGTATTTCATTACAGTGATTATTACATAACTATACAGAAGTCATATATTTCTGTCATACTTTTTTCCATTTAAATTGAGATTTTATTTTGGTGGAAGCTTTTATTTTGGTGTGAAGCCCTTTTTGTTTCTGTGTGCTTTTGACAGTAGCTTCTCACCTCCAGAAAAGCAGGTCCCTATGTGAACCAATGTGATTATTACACCACAAAAGACTATTTAATTAAATACATATGTAGTCTGTATGTGCCTCGCACTACAATGTGAATTTGCAATCTGTTCACTGTCATCTGCAACAAACAGAGCCTGCGATGCTCATGATGGTGTTTCCATGTATGAGCCAAGCGGAAGCTTTAAAAGGTATGTGCAGCCGACATTGGCACAACTCTGTTTCCACACATTCACAAGTGCTCACATTTTATGCGTTCCACACATGCCAACTATATATTTATCAACTTAAATCGCAGCTTTTGCATTTAAATGATTTCACTACGACATAACGTGATTTTTATTTGTGAGCTGAATGTTTATGGAGTGACATTCGTATGTCAGATGATATCGGTTTTTAGTATCTGAGCATTTTTACAAGCACGAGTACGTGATTGTGGTATCGGACCCAATTCCTATACCAGTATTGGTATCGTGACATCCCTAGTAAAAAGGGTCCAAGATTCTCAAAGACTCTAAACGTCCAATCAATCCAACACGAGCACCGTAAAGGCCACGATATCCTTCCAGATAAGTTCTTCTTCATTCTACATATGGGACCGCTGTGGGAGGTGCTTAGAAGTATATTTAACCTTTTCATGAGTAGGGTCCACTGCAGGTGACACTGCACAGCTGGTAGAGGGGGGCAGAGTGTAGAGGAGAATTTTTTTATTATTATTTTAATTTTTGATTTCTTGTCATAAAAACTACTGTATATAATATAGTAAACATGTGAACTAATGGATTATGTCTGCTGTACTGTTTTTGTTTTGTTATTTAGTTTTTATAGCTGTAAAAACAAAAACAAATGAATGAATAATATCAGCAGTCCGGTTTGCCTATGCACTGTTTGACTTCTCAGACACATGACATGGTCTTGGAAAATGTCTCTATGCGAACAATTGTGCAGATGTAGGTAAGTTTGCAACAGCTCGATAATAACTCTGCACGCCAGTGTGTTCATGTTGACTGATCTTGACTGACTGAACGGGATTTAGCTGTCAGCCTCAAAGTAGGTGGAGCTCCAGGTTACACCTACCAATGACGTAGACCAATGGCAGTAAGAAGGTGTTAAGCAGCATTTAAATTTTCCTAAAATTTCACCCCAACGAGCTGTAATGAACCACCGAAACAAATGTAAAACACCTTATTTTTGACCAAATTTTGTATTAAATTATGTCACACCTGTTCGTTCTTCGATTTCATCTGAAGTATCTCAAGGCCTTAAGCCTCAAACTTCCACTGCACAGAGAACAAAGTGTGTGGAGCTTCATCTGCACATTCCTTCTACACATCTCCCTTCATCTCCGTCCAGAGGAGAAAGCCTGACATCTCCTCAAAGACCACAGACCTTTTATCCATCTCAAGGTGACCCAGGATGAAGGAAGGCAGAGGCTAAGAAGTAAGGATTGATAATGGGGTGGATTTCTTCAACTGATTGTCAAATGAGATTGACCCTACACACCTGGTGCACCTGGATCCACTGCTACAGGTGTTTGGTGCTATTCATGACAATACTGTTACTGCAATCAAATCATGCAGATTGCCTAATTGATCCAACTGACTATTTTCACCTTGTAGACGATGAAATGGGTGGTAAAAATTCCATAGATTTATAATCAAGGAGACACTTGCGTTATATTTAGGTACCAGAATATCATAGATACTTGGGGGTGGGCTTTTTGTCTTAGCCAGTAGGCAAACACCCAAAGCACCCGTAACAATGTGCTAAAAATACCCAGAGATCACCCATTTCTAAAATACACTCACATAGCACTTTATTAGGAACACTATGGTCCTAATAATTTGTCCGGCGTGGTCTTCTGCTGTTGTAGCCCAGCCGCTTCAATGTTCGATGTGTTGTGCGTTCTGAGATGCTATTCTGCTCACTACAATTGTACAGAGTGGTTATCTGAGTTACCATAGCCTTTCTGTGAGCTCGAACCAGCTTGAAACAATCTGGCCATTCTCCATTGACCTATCTCATTAAAAAAGGCATTGAATATTTTTTTGTTTTTGGCATGATTCTGAGTAAACTTTAAAGACTGTTGTGTGTGAAAATCCCAGGAGATCAGCAGTTACAGAAATACTCAAACCAGCCCGTCTGGCACCAACAATCACGCCATGGTCAGAATCACTGAGATTACAATTTTCCCCATTCTGTTGGATGATATGAACATTAACTGAAGTTCCTGACCTGTATTTGCATGATTTTATGCACTGCTGCCACATGATTGGTTGATTAGATAATCGCAAGAATAAGTAGGTGTAGCTACAGGTCTTCCTAATAAAATGCTCAGTGAGTGTATTTTTCTGTAAATGGTGACAAATCAGATATAAGAAAGCACACTTGCTTTGACTTCTATCTTAGGATGAAGAAACACAATTTTTCAAATGAAGAGATTCAATTCATAGTTTAACATGCTTTACCTACATCCCATAACTTTCATTTGATACATTAGCATTCATCATAGTTGCATCAATAAAATGTTGTGATTATTTTGTAAAAACAGCCACATATCAGAGGTACTGGTGGCAGTTTAGTTCACGAACCAGAATCTGTTTTAGCACTTAGCCTGTGACACGTCAAAAAGAAAAATGGTCTCATTAGCGGAAAAAAGAAACATTTTATACTGAATTTTATGATGGAAAATAGATGAACGTAGCCATTTGGTAATCCCATCAGTCTTTCCAGGACGAATGATAAACGCCTTGATTTGAGCTATTTTTGCTTCAAAACTGCCACGTGGTTGAAGCCTCATGGAAGTGTAAAGTAAAAATAAGCAGATATAATAATGGATTTATTACACCATCCAAAATTACTCAAGAGGTGCATATTGGCCAAAGTGATGAGTGACCATTAAGGTGTTAAATTACAGCTATTGCTGAGCTTGGATTGAGCCGTTTTTGTTATTGCCATTCCAGTCATAATGTAAAACTCAGCATCTGACTTGGGTTGAATGCAGAGAGCCATTAATCTGTTGATGGAAGCAAAACTAGCCCACCAAATATTTCAGCTTGAAACCTATGTACTTATCATACACTTTAACGACAAAAACAGGCAGTAATTGAGATACACAGCGAAAAAATTATTTTCTTAATCAGTATGTTTTCCTTGTTTACCAGTCAAATATATCTGTAATAAATTTACTTGAAAAGCTAAATTCTGGTTTATGTTTTAAAAATACTTGTAAATGTAAATATATTTTTTACATTTCTATGAAAATAGAAATATAAAAATATTAATATTTTTTACTGTAAAACAAGACAACAATACTGATAAAATCAATTATATTTTGCAGTGTAAACCAACAAACATAAAAAGACAAATGGAGAACAAAATGATAGACAAACAAGGGGACACTACCACGAGACAAATTAGGAAGACAAAACCAGATAGAGAGGCAACCAGTATCATCCCACAGTCTTGGACAGTAAAATCCCACTCACCTGGTATAGACGCCATTTTTGCGGCAGAAGGAATTTTTAACGGACAGTCTTCGGTTGTTTAGCTCCAGGGCGGGAAAGCGGCTCTCATCCAGGCTGACCATCTCTCCATGTGTCAGTGCGTTACAGTTGGTGTTGTTTCCTGAAGGCATATATGGAGACATTAAGTGATCACGAGCGAATTGGTTTTAGACCTGATCATAACAACAGGACCAAATGTCACCAAAACCATTTTTCTGTCAATATTTCTTCTTTTGTTAAAGAAAGTTATATGGGTTTGGAGCAACACAAGTGTGAGTAAATTACATAAATTTTACTTTTGGGTGAACTATTCTTTTAAGAATAAATCATGCTACCATCTCATCACAACTCCTCAGAGTTTTAAATCTACTTTGAATAATTAAGTCTGACTTTCCTCAAATTTGGCATTATTTTCCAGTTTTTCACAAACACTGGCTCGAGGTCAATGCATTTGTGGAACTATAGTGGTTAGTTCGAGAACTTGTTCCTGTCAGGGTCACTTAACTGTTTGGGAAAACATAGTTGAGGCAAAACACTCTGTTCTGACAGGTTGTGATTGTGTGAATGGTGTTTGTATGTGTATGTGTGTGCGTAGTTAGGTGTTTGTGTGAGAAGTGTCTTTGTGTGTGTAATAGGATCAGTTAAAACCTGCCTGCATTACTGCGCTGTCATATTTTTGTAGTATTAATTGTCAGCCAATCAGCATCCTTTCCTTTGCGTATATAAAGGGTTGGTACCTGCCACCAGGATATGCGTCATTGCTTCTTCGTCCAGTATTGCTTCATTGCTGCGCCATCCCTTCTGTTTGACGCCACTCGTTCTCCGCCTAAGGTATGTTTAGATAGCTGGTGGGCTGACTTGCTACTTACTGGGTATATGCACTGGCTAATATTAGCTCACCTGTTGCATCTGGGTTTGTGTCGAGTCCTGTATTCTCTGCAGTTTGCAGTGGATATACTGCCGATCATTCCCTAAGCATGTTGGTTTAGTTGTTACATGTTTTCTGCATCAATGTTGTGTTGTTCGGCAACTAATGCTGTTTTTGTATGTTCTAATGTGTATTGCATCACTTGTATGTCAGTGACAGGCTGCTGTGATGTACACTTTGAGCAACCGTATACACCGCTAAGATTCCTCTGCATTGATATGGATCCTCACTATTGTTTTATTATGCTGGCTGCGGGATTCATTCCAGTTTTAAGCACTTGCTGTCTCGATCTGCTGATCTGCATGCCTGAGGCTGTTCTCTCCCTGTCTGTTTGGGCTGTGGGGCTGAGCGCCTGAAACGCTAAACTGCATAAGGAGAGCGCTGCTGTTTTGCTGCTTTGTTTTCTGGGCTCCCCCTTAAGTGTTTTGTGTATATGTATAATGTGAAGATATCTAGAAGTATACATGTGCACACCATACTTTTTTGTTTTGTTTGTTTTTCACGCAGTTCGAGGTGTTGCGTTGGTCCTGAAGTTGTGCTCTGGTTATATTTAATTTTTTCTTTAACGTCAGTTTAATGCTACTCGTGCTTTTTAAATTGTATTGTTTGTTTGCTTCTTGGGTGTGGTTCCCAGACGCTCTTTCATTTATTATGCATTTGTGTATTTGATTTTTCTTTTATATTTGCATAATTTTTGGCCTTTTGATGTAAGCTCAATTAAGGTTTGCTAGTTTTCTTTCAGTTTGATTTATAGTTTGTACAGTTTTTGTTTACAGTCAAAGCCAACTTTGTGATGTGTTAAATGCTCCATCCTGATTATCATTTATAACTTGAAACCCTGTTTATAAGTTAATCAGTGTAACACATTGTAGTGTCTGTTGGCTAATTTTTCATTTTCTTTTTAGGAGCAAGAGGCCCCAGAGTGGGGAGGCTGGTTGTCACTGTTTCTCTGGTGGTGGTGTTTCCTCCCTGAATGCCGTGTTTGCTACTTGCATCCAATCTCTTACTTAAGTGTGTGGGTTTGAGTGTGTTTGAGTAAGTGGTGTGATTTTTCTAGGTATTAAAACACTCATCTAGCCTACCCCACTTCTGGTAAGCCTCAGCCTCAGAACTTTAAGTTTGAGTTTTTTTTTCTTTCCTTTTTTTGTGTATTTGTTTGATAAATTGATTTGAAATTTTTTGTTTGTTTTTGTGGTGCATAATATGTGGTTTTTCTTATTCTGTCACCCTCCCTATATGCCACATGTGGAAGGACAAACTGGTCCTCTTGTGCTCCCTCAGTGTGTTTAACATGTGTAGTGACCCACATGACTGCCCTGCCCCTCAAAACTGTTGTGGTCTGCCTACATTCACTAGAGAAATGCTGACCACACAGTTACACATGCATACCACACTGATGTCACAACAGCAACAATGCTGTATCATTCCTCTTTCGCTGACTGTCCCTTTGAGATAAACAAATACACTCACAGACAGACAGACAAGCAGACAGACTGATAGCATGGTGTATAGATGGAAGGATGGATGGATGGATAGACAGATAGATAGATAGAACAAATGAAAGATATGTTAAATCGTTCAATCTATTATTGATTCGTTGATCGATGTATGGATGGATGGACAGACCATACCTGAGTCAGATTTCTTGGCATATTTCTTGCTCTGGCCTCTGATGATGAGAATGAAAACAAGCAGCAGGATGAAAATGAGGCCAACCAGAGCAACCACCACCAGAAACCACCATTCCTCATAGAATGGAGCCACTTTTTGGGCTGGAAATGGGAGAAAAAAAATGCATGTACCATTAGAAGAATTGACTTCAGTATATTTAAATATGAACTTAAATGCAACTGCCTTAACATAAACATGGAGACAACTTTGTGGATTTGAACAAACCTGATATGGATGGTGACGGCTGACTTGGAGACCCGTATCCATAGTCATTCACCCCAATCACCCGGAAATCATAGCTGACTCCCTGTTTCAAGATGTCCATGTTGAAGGTGTATGATGTCACTTCTTTGGGGATGTCTTTGATTAAAATATCCCACAAACCTTCATCTGAAATATTATTTTTTGAAAGAAAAAGACCCAGTCATACACAGTAGAATGGTCTTATATCCAAGTCCTATGAGTCTGGCAACCTTAAAGTAATATTCATAAAAATAAAAAAAAAACTCCAAACCAGTTTGCTATTAATGTTTCCCATGGAACACAAAGTTCGAATTTACTGGACAGAGATAAGAGCTAGAAGCTTAACAAGGTCATAACTAATTTTATGTGTTTTTTTTTTGTTTTTTTTTTGGGGGGTCCTTTTTAGAGTTTGACAGCTTGGTCTCTATGAACTGTCGTTGTACATAAGCTATGTGAAGACTCTTCTTTTGTAATGAAACAGGGGTGAGTAAATAATGACAGAATCTTCTTTTTAGGGTTAACTATTCCTATACACTTTGACTCTTAAATGTGAGTTTATTGTTTTTGTCAAACACTGCAGCAGCTGTCAGAACTAATAATCCAGAGGGGAAACCTCATCAAACACACTTTCATCTTTACTGGAGGTTCTTGACAATAGATCACATCTCAATGCAGCTATGTCTAACATTTTTAATGTGCTACATAGAACCCTTTAGTGTGACTTCAGGAGTTTTATAGAGAGCTGATGTCATGTACTAAGCCTTGCAGAGAAATTACGCAGAACGATCTTCATTGCTAAGGGTGAAAATAATATTCCACCTCAACTGCAGATGAACAGCATGCAAAGATGGTCTGGCATACATCACAATGATGTCTGGGTTTTCAATACACACACCGTTTCTCAAATCAATCCCGTGCGCGTACTTTTTTCTCATTTAGGCATGACTTCTCAGTCATCGTGGTAATCTGATCTGCTCTGTGTCAACTGGAGTGCTCACATCAATATATCTTCTTTATCTGACACATGCTGCCATCAGCACCTTTTTACCAGACCGAGATATGGAATCACTCTTTTTGTTTGAGAGAATTGTATTTGGGAGCTCGGCTGAAGGATTATGCTGCCAAACAAACTTCATGCTAAACCTAGGGATCTACAATATATATATTAGGGGTGTAATGGTTCTCGGTAAAAAAACGAACCGTATGGCTCGCCACCCACAGTTCGGTAAGTATTGGCACTGCGGTCGGTTCACCTCAAGTTTAATGAAAAGCACAAGTTTTGGTCCAGAAAACAAAGTGTCAAACAGACAGGCCAGTTAAAACCTCAGCTAATGCACCTTTATGGCTTTGTAGGTAGATACGCTCCGCCTGTGTTTTACGTGGGTCAACTTGATGACATCACTGTTCTGCAAGTGTTGTGTGTAGCTGAAAATGGCAAGTGGAGAAAACGAGCTGCTGATAGAGAAACCCCCTGCGTTTCTCCTTTCTGGGAACATTTTCTTTTTGCAGTCAATTACAACAGTGATGGTCAAAAGACGTTTACACAACAGGCACTGTTTGCAGACATCGCTCGACACGAGTTCTGTATACTGGTAATACATGTCAATAATGCACGTGAGGGTTTATTTAAAACACGCACGCAAGTTCTTCTTGTTTCCTCGCGGCTGTAATCTATCACAAGTGTCAAAAATGTGCTTTGATTAATGCCATTAAGATGCCGTTATAGTAATACATTGATACATGATTAATCATTTACACCGACATCACCCAGGGAAAGAGCCGCAGGTGAGCCGAAATGGCACACACTCCTTTCCATGTTTAAGCAGGCATTAAGTGCTAATTCGGACAGACATGAAACAATAACTAAAGCGCTTGGGGTGTTTATGTGGGATTTTCACGTATGATTAAAATACTCGAGCACATTATCACAACATCACTTCTCGTATGCATTTTAATAGCAAGGTTATTCCTTCTATAGTGATGTACAGCTTCCGAATATTAAATATATGTTAAGATGAGTTTGAAGTGCACTTTATTTTAATGCGTGTAGCATATTAGTGCAGGTATTAAGTTAAAATGTTGATTTAGTAATTAGAGAAAATGTTTTTTTTTTGTTTTTGTTTTTTTTTAGTTAAGGACCCTGACAAAAATTAACCATGCTTTTAATATAGTAATATTGTAATAACCATGACTGCTGTCACCAGGGTTTTCTGAGTAGAATTGTCCATGGTTTTATAACAGCAATACCATAGTTTCTATATAGTAACCATGATTTTACTATATATTGTAACCATGTTTATTTTATGGTTACCATAATTTTACTACAAATAACATGGTTAAACTATGGTTACTGTTGTAAAATAATGATTGTTATTTAAGGGTAAACCTGCTGAAGTGTTTACCAAATAGATTATTCTTTGGATTTGGCAGTAATATTTTTTTTCTGAACAAAGCAAATACCGAACTGTACCGAAACCATGACCCTTAAACCATGATACAAACCGAACCATGAGAAATTTGAACCATTACACCCCTAATATATATATATATATATATATATATATATATATATATATATATATATATACATACACACACACACACACTGGTGGCCAAAAGTTTGGAATAATGTACAGATTTTGCTGTTTCGGAAGGAAATTGGTACTTTAATTTACCAAAGTGGCATTCAACTGATCACAAAGTATAGTCAGGACATTACTGATTTAAAAAACCAGCACCATCACTATTTGAAAAAAGTCATTTTTGATCAAATCTAGACAGGCCCCATTTTCAGCAGCCATCACTCCAACACCTTATCCTTGAGTAATCATGCTAAATTGCTAATTTGGTTCTAGAAAATCACTTGCCATTATATCAAACACTGCTGAAAGCTATTTGGTTCGTTAAATGAAGCTTAACATTGTCTTTGTGTTTGTTTTTGAGTTGCCACAGTATGCAACAGACTGGCATGTCTTAAAGTCAATATTAGGTCAAAATGGCAAAAAAGAAACAGCTTTCTATAGAAACTCATCAGTCAATCATTGTTTTGAGGAATGAAGGCTATACAATGCATGAAATTGCCAAAAAAACTGAAGATTTCACATAAAGGTCTTCAAAGACAAAGGACAACTGGCTCTAACAGAGATGTGGAAGGCCCAGATGTACAACTAAACAAGAGGATAAGTACATCAGAGTCTCTAGTTTGAGAAATAGATGTCTCACATGTCCTCAGCTGACAGCTTCATTGAATTCTACCTGCTCAACACCAGTTTCATGTATAACAGAAAATGGAAGACTCAGGGGTGCAGGCCTTATGGGAAGAATTGCAAAGAAAAAGCCACTTTTGCAACAGAAAAAAAAAAAAGAAAAGGTTAGAGTAGGCAAAGAAACACAGACATTGGACAACAGATAACTGGAAAAGAGTGTTATGGATCTTAACCCCATTGAGCATTTGTGGTATCAGCTAGACTGTAAGGTGCGTGAGAAGTGCCCGACAAGACAGCCACATCTGTGGCAAGTGCTACAGGAAGTGTGTGGGGTGAAATGTCACCTGAGTATCTGGACAAACTGACAGCTAGAATGCCAATTCCATGTGGAGGATTTTTTGATGAAAACTCTTTGAAGTAATTTTTTTTTATCAAATTGCAAAAGTAAATTTTCACGTTATTAATGTCCTGACTATAAATTGTGATCAGTTGAATGCCACTTTGGTGAATAAAAGTACTAATTTCTTTCCATAAGAGCAAAATCTGTACATTATAACAAATATATATATATATATATATATATATATATATATATATATATATATATATATATATATATATACTGTATACATACTGTATATATTTTTTATTTTTTGTGTGGATTTTTGTCACTTTTTATAGACATAGACAGTACAGAGGACATAGGAAGTTGGAGATGGGGTGAGTGGAATTACGAAATAATGCACCTCCCACATGAGCATCAAGACTCAACACACAACACGTCTGTTTCTGATTATTTCACCTGAGGGTCTGGCCTCAATAACATAGCGTGTGATAGGTGCCCGCCCGGGATCCCCATTGGCCCAGTGGATGGTCAGGGCGGAGCCATATCGAGAGATGAAGGGTTCACCAGGAGGGCCCGGTGCTCCTAAATACAAAAAAGAAAAGGTCTTACTCATGAGCGTTGGGTTAAGGAGGATGAAAGAATGAGAGACAGACGGTGACCTGTTTTATAGAGAATCATTGGGAGTTCACACTGAAAGCGATTAGCAACAACAAAGCGACCTGAATTCAATCATTTTCATTGAAAGTTGCCAGCAACTGCCAACAATGCAACAAAGCATTTGAATGAAAACATCTTAATTCAAATGGAATACACGTTTATTTTTCTGACCCCATTTTTTTTCTCACAAAATTGTATTAGATTTCTCTGAAAACAAAACGTAATATCACGTTTTGATTCTCAAGTAAATGTATCTTGTTTTAAGGTTGTTTAGATATTTTTACTGAAAAACAAACAGTGTAGTGATCAACAGTACAAAGACTCTGTGACCTCCAGTGATTATTCGCTGTTAGTGTGAATGCCCTACAGATATAAGCATTCAGACAGACCATCTCCAGGTCCTGTGGTGATGTTGGCCTCCACCTCTGGACCGTAGGTGAAGGTTTTGGCATGGATGCGGAAGTTGTACGTGACTCCATCAGCCAGATCTTTGATTTTCAGCCACAGGGGGGCGTTCCCCTTCACGTCCACCGTCACGATCTTACTAACGCCTGGGGGGGAGGGGGAGTGAAGACAGTCGACACAGGCCACTGAGGACTCTAGACAAACACACTGCTTTTAGTTCAGGCAACAAGAGCTCTACACACTCTCTCTCTCTCTCTCTCTCTCTCTCTCTCACAAACATACGCGCGCGCACACACACACACACACACGTGGGCAGAATGATCCTGGACAAATATTACTAATAAAAAAGGCACTGACCATCAACAGGCATGCAGGGTTTGTAGATGAGTCTGTAGCCCTCAATGATACCGTTAGGGAAGACAGGCTCGCCCCAGGACACATTGACAGAGGTGGTGGTGAGCTCACTGAAATGGATCAAACTGGGAGCACTGGGAGCTGAAAGAGAAAGAGAGAGAGAGAGAGAGAGAGAGAGAGAGAGAGAGAGAGAGAGAGAGAGAAACAGTTAATCAGGAGAGAATAGACAGTCTCGCGGCTTGATAGCTTAAACACATCTGCCTGTCTCGCTTTACTGAGATTAAATCTTTAAACCCATCTTGGCATGACATGGACAGCTAGAACAAAATGATCTGTCATTCTATATTTGTTTCTGTCTTTGAATAGTTAGAAAAAGAGCAGATATAATATAAAGACAAATCTATATTAAGAGGAAAGAAAGACAACTGTCTGGAGTTAACACTAAGTCTTTTTAAAGACTTTACAATACATATAGGCAATATAACCAACCAATCAGGTGCTTTTTAATTTACTGACAAGTTAGAAGTGTACCATTTCCATAACTTAAATATGATTATTTACTGTGCATAATAGGCTACTGTCAAACATACAGTCAAATCATCATGCAGATCAGAAAGTTCGCGAGTAGAATACAACACATATTGTTTCACTCACATATCAAATAAACATCAAGTAAAAGCCCGGAAGAAAAAAAAAAAAAAGGTTTACAGTTTATAAGCTGTAAACAGATATCTTTTGTTGTGTTTCGCTTGTAACTTCAAGAAACACAAACAGAACATACTGTAAAAATTGCTTTTTTGAGACAATTGCTTTAATGATTCCAAATCCAAATCCAATGTGATATAAAGCACATAAATTAAAATAATCTAGGTAAAATGCAATACTACCTCAAATATCATTGATATCATCCTGGGGGGTGGTCTCTGATTACAAAGTGCACCAATCACAGCTGTTGAGTTAAATTTTTGAAGAGGCGCACGTTAGCCTACGCCGTGGGCTATGTATAAATCAGCCTGAAATCTAACCCTAACCCCGCTCTTAAACCTACTGTTCCGCAACGTCAGCAGCAGCAAATGTGAATCTTGTGGGAATTGTGCAGAACAACAAGTAATTACACAGTAAATACATTGTATTGTATGTATTTTAATGTTAATACATAGTAGTTAAAGACATCTAATATAAAGTGTGACCAAAAACTCTTTTGTAAATATGTATCTTTATCTTCTCACTGTCAAATAAACATTCATTCAGTCAGTAAGCTAGTCAGATGTGCAATTCATTAACACATTTTAATTGATAACTCTTATTAGTTTGTGACACTTTTTAAATGACTTGTGGAGTATCTGATAAACATTTTACATTTTGAGCAAATTTGCAGTATGTACTGTAGTGGGGAAGTTTGTCACATTTGCTTTTGTCAAATTCAGTGTACTAGGAGTAGTTAATTTCAAAAGTTAAGGACGAAAGTAATTGTGATCCTAGTCAATGTGATGCTAGTTTCAGAACTAATTTCAGGCTAGTTGAAGTATCCATCCTTCTATTTTAGGGTCACACACAATGTTACTTTTATTAACTGATGTTTCTTTTTTCTTCAAAGATTTTAATAGCGTATAGAGTAACAACAAATGAACCCACGCAACCCACAACAAAATTGGCTGGAACGCTATTTCATTTGACACTTATCCTCAACACAACCAGTTTTAATAGTAATATCAGATGACAAAAAAAATGGTTCCCTTTTGTGGTGACAGAAAGAAAAGCACATCTCCTTCAGAAAGAGAGAACAATAATGAGACTGTGTCCCACAGACGCTTAGAGCCATGAGCCAACGTGCAAGCATGCTTAAAGAAACCACAAGAGCTGCTTAACTGATTCTGAGTAAAAGCAACAGCTCCTCTGAATTTTAGCAGACCGAACTGTAAACATACAAAAAAGGCCGGATGGGCTTTGTGATATATCTTGGCCAGTTGTCAGAAGCAGTTCACATTCCAGAAGTTCTTGGATGCAAAAATAATTCAATTCATTCAAATAGTTTCCATCATTCCGATCCCCTGATCTGAAATAATTTGCAGCCTTTAATCCAGCATTATTTTTTAATATTTTTATTAGCGTTTTCACCCAGTTTTGCCTATTTTTGGATACAAAAACAGTGCATTTCATCATAATTTTTATGCAATCTAAAATAATCCTTTTCGCCCAAAGAGTATTAATTAGCTATTAGACGTTAATTGTAGGTCATGTGCCATTTGGTGCTCACACTGAATTTGGACCACCGTGGACAATGAGTTAAGATCCAGTTTTGGTACATCATGTGCTTAGCAAATGCCCCGGAACTAGCATTTTTCCTTTAAATGCCCCATGAAATGGCTTGATGAGCCCAGTTTTCTTTTCTTGTTTTGATATCCTGTATGTCCTATTAAAACAGGAATTTTGGACCATAGTTACATCACAGCCATGAACCATGATTTCCTACTTGTTTGTCAGCTGCAGATTGTATTAGAGGGAGGGACTTTAATATTCTAGAGAGCAATTGTTTGGAAAGAAATATATAGTGCAAGATGATGAATCATCAATATTTTGGTCTGTTTTGGTCTGTCAGAAGAAAAAGACTGTACATTTTAAATGTGTATATGTTATTTTTTGTCAACTTTTAGAAGTACACTAGCATTTAACTTGCCTCAAAGATAACAGACATAGACTACAAGCCACAAAAGTTTCCCATTTTGATTTCATGGGTCTTAAACTATGGTGATATACTGTACTGTAAGCGAAGACTTGGGAAAAGACAGTTAAGAAGACTGCCTAAAGGTTCCACACCAGCTTGTTGAGTTCTTCCTCTGGTCGGTGGGCTGCGTGGTCCATCCCCGGCTGCATTGAAAGCAGCGACACTGATCATGTAGGTGGTGTAGCCCGTTAGATTCTTGAGCTTTACTCCTCCCTCAGGCAGGAAGAGAGTACGCAGTTTCTCCGTCTCATTTTTCCGTTGATATTCCCAAAAGAAGATCTGCAACAGGAACACAAAACATTGTACTCATATTATTGTACAGCAGGTGCACAAAATGAGAGGTGATGTCTGTTTTATGTGCAAGTACACTTAGTTACAGAGCACACACATACTAACACAAGCAACTCTCCAACTGTTTGTTTTCCCTCATTCATTGACTTATCAACATAAATATGCAAGAATATAGTATTTTTGTAAATTAATAAATACAAAAAATTGTCTACACTATTGTCTACACTATTATGAGTCACGGGCTCTGTTCCAAAACCTAGCGAGCTGCCTATCACTCTTAAAAAAAAAAGTTTTTTTGGGGTTCTACACAGAACCCTAGGGTTCTTTACTCAGCTCCAAAGAACGCTTAATGCCAAAAAGGTTCTATTTACAAATATTTACAGAAAAAATTAAAAATGTAGCACAAAAGGGATCTTTGGGTTGACAATTGCTTAATGTATGTATGTATGTGTATGCATAAATTACATTATTGAAATTTTTTTTTTTTTTTTTTTTAATAAATAGTTTTGAACACTACACTGCATTACTTTTGCATTTGAATTTCATACTGCAGAAAAATAAAACTTTTACATTGTACTTCTACAGCTTTGGGTTTGATTAGAAAAGGATAAATGATCAGATCCAATTCCCTTTATGCCCTTTCTCTTACAGACGACAGGTTTATCTTAGTATTAATATAGAGTCTATGGTATTGTTTATCATAAACAGCAAACAACTTGAGTGTGTAGCGTAGTAGTCATTTGTTTTTATTTATTTTTAGTTAGTTTTTTACTTGTTTATTATTCTTAATTATGGTTATAATGTTAACTTATAGTTAATGTTAAATGATTTAATGTTTATGATTTTTATATAAATAATATTACTATGAATTAACTTTTAGCTTATTATTACAAACCTGTGGATTTATTAAGTCAGTTCTCATACTGTTGCATTATGAATTGTGTTAATTAGTGATTGTGTTGTTGTAAATACAAACTATTAAATGCTTTACTTAATGATACTTAAATGTAATTTATATGGTATATTTTATATTAGTGATATAGTATATGAACTATTCAATTCGCATATCCATTAAACATTCTTCTGGTAATAAAAAAAAAATAAATGTAAAAAAGAAACAAACCAAATTTTACGGTTGCGGGTTACGGTTATAACCAAATATAGGTTCTATATAGAACCTTTCCACCTAAATATATGATAGAATATTTAAAAAATGTTCTACATAGAACCTTTTAGGGGTTCCAAATATGAAGCGAGCGATAGAACCCTTCAGGGTTCTATATAGAACTTTTCTTCTAAGAGTGTATGTAGGCAGCATTTTAAAGCATCATAGGTTTGCACACATACCTTCATAATATAATGAATTAAAAACCAAAAAGTATCAATAAAAATAATTTTGCTTAATTAAAATGCACTATTTTACCCAATGTGTGTGCAATGTATTTACTGTACTTATTAGAGTATGACATCATTAGCTTGACAAAATAGTGAGTCACAGCCTATGTAGAGCACTCTAAATTGTTTATTTATTATGCTCCATTTCAATTAGAATGCTGCTAATGTAGGCAGCAAGAAAGCTTTCTATGTTTTGGAACAGTCATGGAAAGTCAACAAATGAACACAAGTAGCATAAGGGAAAATATTCATTGAAGTCATACTACAAGCCATTTTCCACATCATCATCAGAGTCTGACCTTATAACCCTGAATATCTCCATTCTGAGTCTCCAGCGGAGGCGGGTCCCACGTTACATCAAATTGCGTGGCAGTAGCTGATTGGATGACCACATTTAGAGGTGGGGCAGTTGGAACTGTGAGAGTAGAGAAGATTGGTTAGGCTCTAGTGAGCTAAAAATTGTTTCCCTTAAATGTGTATTCTGGGATTTATCATCTGTAAACAGAAACTAATAAAGGTTTTACCTGCTTCTCCCACAAAGACTTCCTGTGGTGAGCTGGTTGGTCCCTCACCAACAGCATTGTACACACTCATTCTGATCTCATAGCGCTTGTGTTTCATAAGATCTACAACAAAAGTACACAAACCAATGAACTAGAACGATAGTACTAGTTCAAAATTGCATATTAAGGGTTCACACAAAAAATAAAATTCTATTTTGTTTACTCATCCATATGTAGTTCCAAACCAAATACTTTATTTGAAAGTTACCAAAGATAGGATTGTCAGTTAAATAAAATTTGGTCAGATGTGGTCAATGAACCATAACACAAGGGTAAGTAAACAAAATCAGAATTTTCAGTTTTGGGTGAACTATTCATTTAATACTCAATGCAAGGATTGCAAATGTAAAAAAAAAAAAAAAAAAAAAAAAAAAAAAAAATTGATGTTCTGCATATTAAATGTTCTTCTGGGGCCAGTAGACCATCTTTGTTTCATTAGCCTTGACTCAGTCTTTGACTGAGAATTGTGTCGGCTTGGAGCCAGAGTCAAAGGAAAAGATGAGTCAGTCTGGTTATCTTCATCTGACTTGACTTCCATGCTGGCCTTTCTGCAGACGTCAACAGCAGACAGAAACCAGACATAACTAGACCAGTCTTAAATTCATTACCACTCAGTCTCCTCAGCCTCGAGCTCATGAGGTGAGAACAGGCTTGCTGATAGCAGATAGTAGTCAAAACAAGGGCACATGGAGACTGCATATTGTCAACTCTTAAGTAAAGCTTTTCTTGTATTGCGTTTGACCGGTTCATCATTCAGTTTTATGGATTGTGAAAGAGATGTGGAGGAGATGTTTGAGAGTAGAAACAGGAAGTGACTTACTGTCCAGTTCATACTGAGTAAGGGAGGATTCGCTGATGTTCCGTATGTTGTAGGGAGCTTCAAAAGAAAGAGGAAGACATTGATGATGAAAGATTGAGAAAAAATATATACTACATCGTTCGAATATCTCTATGCTTACAGGTGAGTTCTGCCCAGCCGGTTGAAGCTCCATTGACAGTGTGAACGCTGTAACTTCGGAGCCGGTCATAAAGCAGCTCCCGATACCGGATTCGGAATCCCAGAATAATTCCATTAATTTTTTCCTCAGGAGGGGGCTGAGGATGACAGAAAAGGCTAAGCAAATGTCACCAAAATATAATCAACATTTTCATTAAGCTTTTGCTGTGTGATTTGTGGCTGGGGTTGAATAATGCTTTGCACCACAGGTAATCGGAAGTTATGTAAACACAGCACCCACGATTTTGTCAACACAGGATGTGAAAACCCCCAGATGTACGTTGCTAAGATGTGAAGGCAAACCATCTTTCATCCATTGCTTTGGAAGAATGCAAGGAAAAACCAGATCAAACCAACAAACCAGACTTGGTGAATTCTAAACTCACATTTAACAATCATTCAAGCAAATTCCCCCTAGTAAAGCATGAATGAACTAGTTCTGGGGGAGGAACCCATTTATTCACCCTTTCACCACCTCAATGAACCAGAGTTGGATGCCTAAGGCCTTTCAAACCTGCCATCTTTGAAAAGGTAATTCAGGGGTGAGTTTGAGAGCATGTGTTTAACACACATACTATGCCCTCCTGCTCTGTCATTACAAGCCGTTGATGGATAGGTTTGGCTGGTGGGTCGTATGAGGAGTAGACACTTTCCATGAATACTGTACACTTTGGTGTCCTGTTACTTTTTTGTAATGAATTAGAGCAAAGGCATGAATCTGATGTTTGTAGTTTTGAGAACTATGATGTATGTTGGATAAACTATTGTATTGATAAACAACTGATTTGAGTCCATCCCAGAGGTCTCGACCTTCTCGACTGTACAATAATTAAAACCATTCCATTGTATCATATCTTTAACATAATCTGTGGAATTATATTAAATTCATTGTAGTAAAAAAAAAAAAAAATGTAATTAACTAAAAAAAAGAGTGCGTCCCTATTTTGCATGCAACAATCTGCATGGGTTTATTTTTTAAATTTTATACATTTTGGCAGTTTGACTTTGATGTTTTGATGATTTAATGTTTATTGCTGGAAAATAGCAAAACCATACACATGTTTTTAAGTTGTATTAACCTTGTGTGACCCACATGCGTTGACATTGTATTTTGGCTTTTCTATACACAATGCATTGTTTAAATACATTTAAACATAGTGAATACTGTTGAGAAAAAAACTTAAGTTATTAAGTTATTTTGAACAACTTTCAACATTAAAACATATGTGGGTCAATTCACTTAATTTTAATATACATTTTGTTTTATTTCGCTATCACTGTACAATATGGTTCAGTTCATTAACATTAGTAAATGCATTCCTATATTCACTGCATTTTCACATTGAGAATCAATGGGTTTATCCAAAAGCTGACAATTTTTGCTTTCAGAGGCTTTATATGGAGTTAGGATTAAAAAAAAAAAAGTGCATTTCGAACTGTTCTGAGACCAGTGCAGACAGACAGCACACTGGAGGTTAAGTCATTCACTAAATAGGGAGCAAGGGAGCATCAAATAGCTCTCTATGCAGCAAAGTGCATTCACTCCTAAAATCCAGGCCAATAGTTCAGTTTCAAGCTGCAGGTGATGTTTGGACCACTCAACATGTTTGGCAGACATGGGACAATAATAATCAGTACATAGATTCAGAATGTATAATGTATAATTTGATCAAAAACATGAATAACCAACACTCCTGGAAACATAATAAACAATATGCTGAAAAAAAAAGCAAAAAAAGCAAAAAATAAAAAAATAAAAATAAAAATAAAAAAATCGGACTTTCTACAGCTTGGTATTATTTAAAATTTCACAACTTAGTCCCGCTGTCCACATATGTTGCCATACATTTTTAGGAAAACTATTAGCTCTAGATATTCTCTTCGTCCCTAGATGTCAGTGTAAATCTGAGACAACATGCACAAAAAATTACTGAGTGCACCTTCCCAAATTTTAGTGACAGGGTTACAAAAGTGGCAAATCTCCTATGAAATAAATGGTAAAAAAGACAGTTTTCTTATTTTGTACCATATTCATGGAAAGTGCCACAAAAAAAAAAAATAAAAAAAAAAAAATAAAATTCCACCCCCTTACCTGCCAGCAAATCAGAACTGAGGTTGTGGTGTATGGTTTGACAGTGAGGATGGTTGGAGCTTCATCTGGGGCTTTAGAGAGAGAAAGAAACACAAATAAATGAAGAGGCACAGAAATGTACCCTGTGAATGTAATTCCATTTCAACCACCTCAGTTACAATGTCTTACGCTACATAAACACTCAAACTGTGTCAGAAGACTGCATTGTTCAACAAGCCAAGCCTGTATTACAGTCTGATATATGATGGTGGGTTTTCAACAGGCATTATGCACAAGCCTGTCTCACTTCACTGAAGTTGCTTAGACATAATTTAGTTTCGTAGCAACCAGAGATACTGTATTACCTCATTTATACTTCTTCCTCCAGCAATGACATCATTGATGGAACACAATATCATCACCTGTGTGTTGCAGTAAAAGCTTGGCAGCTATCATGGGCATAAAACAGCCCTCTTGTAATAGGGTACAAGCAGAATAGAATCTCTGTGTGAAGCATAATGGTCGATTCATGCAGAATCTGCTAAATAGAGTATGTGTTTGTGTGCAAATGATTGTGACACGACTTAAAGGATATAAATCCTATTTATTTTATTACAATTAAGAAATTGGTTATAACAATAATGCATAAACCTTTCAAGACCTATCATGAGCTCCGAAATTGTTAAGCAATGATATGCTTTTGCAAATACCAAAAGTCTGTGTGATTTCAACTTCTAAAACAAAATAATAATAATAAAAAAATCAATAGCTGAAAATACATTTTACAACTGAAATCCCACCACAGCAGAAACCCCCAACTCTCATAAAGCATTACAAATGACCTAATCATGTTGTTCACCCTGCACCCTCAAACTACTACTTGTATACATCTAAATATTTTTCAATTTACTTACACTATTTTGTTTTCATACTTACAATCAATGAAAATAAGAAGCTTACTTTAAATCAAAGTCACAATTTTTATAATTTACCACTGTTTTTTATTTATTTATTAAATTTCACATTTCGGAATGCTACAACATGTGAAACTGAACTTGCAAAGCTAGAAGCATTCGTTCACACATTTGCACACAGTTTGTTTCCATAAAAATATTCTTACCATCCTGTAGTGTAGTGATAGCTTCACTCTCTTCACTGTAGTCACTGTCTCCAATATCATTAGTAGCTTTCACTTTGAACTGATAGGAGGTGAACGGCTTCAGTCTGAAATAAAATCATACACCCACAAGTCAAGACAAAGGAGGCAGCTTAGAATTTGGTTTGCTAATTTTCTTAATTAGCAATGTAAAAAGTGCTATACAAATAAAATTCAGTTTAATCAAATACTCTCAGTTTGTTTGCTGCTATAGTATTGTGCCCTTACGCATGAATGACTTTTAATTCAAATCACTCAAAACCTTCCTGTAGATGACTTTAATGTGATTATCTTGCTGTACCTGTCTACGATGTAGGAACTGGACTCATGGCTAACAGACGCAGAATGGACCGTCCAATTCTTCTGAGGCAGCTCTCTGACTTGAACGGTGTAGTACCGAACCGGAGATAAACCATCGCTGCCTGGTTCCCATGACAGCAGCACACTGCGTGCCTGTACGTTTTCCTGGGGCACCGTGGGACGGCTGGTGGGCTGAGGTCGAGCTGGGGGTCAAAAGTCAAGCATAAACACAAACCTGTTTCCAAAGGCGATATATTATATTGTATGCATTGTTGGGAGTTGAGACACTATTTTCTTAAAACTACATTTTTTTTAGTATGTTTGACAATATTTCAGCTGTATAAAATAGTCATTTTCCTCAAGATACATCCAAAAAAGTAGCATTATCTGATCTGTTAATTATTGTAAAAGATATTGTTCCTTTAAATGGCTTTAGTGTAGTCAACTACTGTATGTTAGTAACTTGTAGAGGAGGTAACTACTTTATCAAATGGGATTTATTAAATAGCTTAATTGTAATAACTGTTTGAAGCTATAGTTTTGTAGCAGCTTCCCCAGCAGTTGGATTTTATGCATGTGCTCATTAAACATTATCTCAGCTTCAGTGAACATGTAAAATCCTAGAACACAGTGTGCATTTTAAAAATTCACAAGATTATGGTGTATTTATTATTATCATATTACATTACATAACCACGCTTTGTGAATCAAATCCTTTGAAGTCTATCTGGTACAGTGCACTGCATAAATAATCCAAGGCCTGATTATGATGTTCTAGAAGAGGAATGTGGCTTCGCTTGAGTGGAACCAAGTGCAGCAAAACTTCCGCCAGACATCTCAAACCACACTAAAGCAGGTCTGGCTGGAGGGGAAACATTTGTTTATGGATTAACCTCAGTGGACCGTGAACTTTTCAGTCCATGTGGGACATGGACACACAGACACACATCATGTGTTGGATTATGTGTCCCCATGACCCATTCCACCAATAAGGTCATGGCTGAGAAATCATAATCAGATCACTGATCATTTATCTATTGCTTCATGTCATCCAAGAGTCTGATGCTCACTTTGGATCTTGACCTGCACCACTGATGATGTGTGACAGTAATATGTGTTACCTCTCTTCTCTGTGGTGACCACCAAAGCCTCAGCAGCTTCTCCCCAGCCCTTGCGTGTCTGCGCTCTGATACGGAACACGTAGACGGATTCTGGTCTCAGCCCCGTGACTGTATACTGCCGTGCACTGGAGTTCAACACGTCAAATGTGGCTGTGTTGCTATTAGTGGAGTTTAGCCGGTATGTGATCTGATAGGCTGCAGAAGAAACCAATGACATCACAGAAATCAGGAAAGCCTTGTTGAAAAGACCAGCAATATGTTGTGTTTTGAATGCTGGTATATTGGTGTCCCTAACAGGCTTCCTAGCTTAACCTGCAAGTCTCCCTTGGTCAACCAGCTTCATCAGAAAGACCATTGTAGTTTTTTATACATTTAATTGATTGATGTGGTTCTTCTATGTTCTCTATTCTCTGTTTTATTGTCTAATGGGTGCAAATAGGTTGGGATTTTATGGGTTCTAATTGGTGGCTGATGTTATCCTGTTCATTTCAAATCAAGTCAAATCATTTTTATTTGTATAGCGCTTTTCACAACACACATTGTTTCAAAGCAGCGTTTACAGAAAATCATGCTTTAACAGACAATGAAACTGTAATATCTATAAAGTCTTAGAGTCATAATTGTGTAGTTTGATTAAATACGATTGTGAATTGTGTATAAAAATAAGTCATTAAGTAATAATTGTATTTAGAACCCCAGTGAGCAAGCTGAAGGTGACTGTGGCAAGGAACACAAAACTCCATAAGATGTTGGTTAATGGAGTAAAATGAACCTTGGGAGAAACCAGGCTCACTGTGGGGGCCAGTTCCCCACTGGCTGGATTTTAATTGGCTGGATCTTCTTTTTTTGTATTTAAATAACTGCCTTTTACATGTTTTCATTTAACTTTGTTAACTCCAATGAAGGCCTGTGTACCGAAATGCATCAGGTTTATTTAAAATACATTTTCTCCCTTTTACAAGAGTTGCTGGATATATTTTCTCCATTTTTACTTTGCTCTCTCCATGTACCTTGTTTGTTGGTGAAGTTGCACCAGACTCATTACCCAAATCACAGTTTCTAGCCAATCAAAAACACCCTTTGTCTTTCATGTATGTTGTTTGTTTGGCAAACAATTATTTATTTATTTATTTTTACATCAGGTTGGCTGACATGTCTTTGGAGGGTGGGGTTTTGCAGAGTGTTGATGTAGTTAACAAGATGGGGGAAGTTAGCAAAACGTCTCAAATCGCTTATATCACCTTTAAGAATGGGATTAAAACAAAGACTCTATTAAAGGTTCACTCAGTAATTTTTTTCCTAATTTAAAAAGTTTTACTTCTGAAGAAATGAAATAGTAATTTTTAAACATACATAAAATCATGACCAATCATGTGAGTTCAGTCATATCAGTAACCTTATAAAAGCTCTTTTATTATATATGGGGCAGGGGCGCCTCATGGGGGTAGCCATTTTAGCATCACATAACATGCTGAATACTACTTACTTAATCTCAGTAACTACCCTGTTATTGGACACTTTTATTCATTGATTAAATTAATCTTGGCTTACTATGCAAAGTGATTTTTTTTATAATAGCACTGTGGTAACTGAAAACTACTGTGTTTGAATGATGCTGCATCCAGGCCATTAGGTGTCAGTGTAAGCCAATGTAAGCCACTTTGACATACTTCAAAAAATTACTGAGAGAACCTTTAAAAAAAACAATTCTATATTCTCTTTTAGTAATATTCTACACTGTAGCCTCCATTAACTAATACTATAGAGGTAATTACTATATTCAGTTAAGAGTTTGAACTCATGATGGTAAAAGCAGGGCATTCACAAGAAACACATTTTAGTATAAACACAAACAGATATGCATACATATTCAAATACATGACAAACAAGCAAACAAACTTTTTTTTACCCAGTATGATGCCATTGGGCTGAGAGGGTGGCTGCCAGATGAGTCTGACCGAAGTGGTGCGGACTTCAGGAAATAAAATGACCACAGGCGGCCCAGGCACTAAAAAAAGAACATAATACATTGTTTAAATCTTCAATTTTCCTTTTTATGTTCTTCAAAGTGATTCTTAAGTGAATCTATATAAACTAGATGATTATGTTGAGCTCTTTGATGGGGAAATGTTCACTAAAGACTTAAGACACAACTTGATTAATTTGAAACGTAAATTGTTCTGATAAGATTTTGCACTTCTGATAAACAATATCACACTTTTGAATATCGCTCTGATTTTAACTTCTTGTCTCTGTATGCAATGTACTAGTATTCCCACCGTCATCGAGGGTGCGCTCCAGTATCGGCGGGGAGCTGGGTCGGCCATCTCCAATGCGGGTGAAAGCTAAGACCTGGATCTCATACAGAACATACTTCCCCAGTCCGTTTAGCTGAACACTATGGGTGGCGTTTCCCTCCACCATCCAAAACTGAAGAGGAGAGTCAGAGTCCTTTTCCTTATACACCACCTGAAAGAAAGAGATGGACAGAGAGAGAGGGTATAGATTAAAGAGAGATTAATGTCATGTCTACACTAATACATTTTCATTTGAAAACACATTGATTTTGCTATGTTTATGCCTCTCAGCCACACTGGAATGCAATTTTTCCTCCACCCCAAAAAAAACAAAACAAAAAAAAAAACTTTCTAGTATCGCATACTTTAAAACAAACAAACAAAAAAAATTACATTATAAAACTGCAAATGGATTACAGTGGATGCTGCATTTTAAGACAGCAATGTATGATTTGTCAATATATTTAACCATCATAATGCAACATATTTCTCCATCAAAAAGAATATTCAGCTGATTTCATCCATCAGCATTTGATAGGTATGAAACTACCTAGGCTTTAGTATTATTGGTTAACATTATTTTTCCCACCCACACAGTCTTGGTTATGTCACCAGAAAAGGAGAGCTGTTTCAGAGGAAAAATAGCTATTACATTTTGATATAAAATGACAAAAACTGTCTTTAGAATGATGAACACTAATGAATTGTGCACAATAAGACCAGGAACATTCATTACGAATGTACATTTTTATTTCATATGTATTTTAAAGTCACACTGACTTATAAACTTGACATTCTTGTTGTTAAACTTGTCTCACAAGGGTCTTACAGACCTTATAGCCCAGGATGAGTCCATTTCTGTCAGGTTCAGGAACTTCAAACCAGCGGACCAGAATGCTGCTGGAGGTGGTGGCAAATGCAGAGACATTTGTGGGCCCACAGGAGGGGACTGCATTGAAACAGATGAAGAGAAAAAGAGAGTTCTTGGTTTATATAGATCAATGCAATGGTTGAAGGAATTTATGTTAAAATCAGCCTTTCTGGATATATCTATGCATTCCAAGTTCAACTGGTTGATGTCACAAATTTGCTTATTTAGATGCAAATTTAGATTTTGACTCAGAATTTCAATGTTGACTTTTGAACCACACCTTGTGTGTGTGTGTGTTCATGTCTGTGTGCATGAACGTGTGAAAGACATAGGGATTAAGTTGGTACTGATCGCTTGACACATATAACAATGTCAGTGAGGCCTGGAAGACACCAGATTTTGACCATTATTGGGAAAGTAACACAGAGGATCAACGTCCGGCACAGATCCTCAGACACTGCACGCAGGATTGCAGGAACTTGATTGGCTAAAGATAAACAGGGGAGTCATGCGTACAGCCCCCATGTGTTACCAGTTTCCTCAACACTCATTTATTCCTCCCAAACCCACTTCCCTGAAATCTGGTAACTACAGAGACCAAGCTGAGCGGAAGGAGGGAAAGAGGCAAAAGGGGAAAAGAAAAGACTTACGCCCCCTCACACACACATGTGTGCAGATCTGTGCCCATTTAAGCTTGTTTGAACAGGAAATCTTGTGCCCACATACAGTATATACAAATGAATGATTTAAGGCTTGCATTAAACTCAACATATGTGAACAATGCAAAGCATTTCAAATTCCATATAATAAAATTGCTCTGTCTGACTATGAAATTTAATTAAATGAGCCTTGTCTGGAAGCCATAAAGTAGCAGATATTCGCACACCTGTGACTATAAATATATTGAATTGTATATTAAAGTGGCAATCGTTTGTTCACAAAATGATCTTTGATTTTTATGTTTCTTGGGAACCACAAACAGCCTACAGTTAGGTTAAAGGAATATTCCGGGTTTAATACAAGTTAAACTCAATCGACAGCATTTGTGGCATAATGTTGATTACCACAAAAATGTATTTCGACTCGTTCCTCCTTTTCTTTAAATAAAACAAAAAACAAAAAAACGGTTACAGTGATGCAATTAAAATGGAAGTGAATGGGGCCAAATTTTTGGAGGGTTTAAAGGCAGAAATCTGAAGCTTATAAAATAAATTTATATAAAATATTATATTCCCCCCCCCCCCCCATATTCTAGATATTGGCATCGGCCATTGAAAAACCCATACTTGTCGACCACAAGTCAAGGGGCCTCTCGTAGCTAATTGCTTTTGTATATAACAAAAAAGTCATTCTTTGGTAAAATACCCTTGTGGGTTTATTTTACTCATGAAGCCTGACTTCTTCTTACCGGACTCTCTGGTTCTACCCCGTACGGGCTGACTCCAGGGTCCCGCTCCGATGCCATTGATGGCCTGAACTCTGACCTCATACTCTGTCCACTCCTCCAGGTCCTCGATGGTAAACTCTCTCTCCAAGCGGTCTGCGATGACTTGAAGCAGAACTTTAGACTGGGCTCCAGTCCTGCTGTACTGCACACGGTAGCCCACCGAATCTGGGTTCCCATTATACTCCCATTCAGGAAGAGGCTTGCAGACAACAGAGAAAGTGAGATAAGAAGAGATAACAGACATGAGAAGAGTTATGTACTGTCCATCAGATTTGAGTTTCAGTGCCACGTGTTCATTTTCTAGAACATACCACCCATCTAAGCCAGAGGCTGGTTTCGCTGGCCGTCCGCAGGGTTACGTTGACTGGGGCCATATCAGGAGGAGCCTGCAGGGTCTGGATCTTTCTGGAAGGCTGGCTGGGTGGACTGGTGCCTACAATGTTCACCTGACGCATTCGGAACCTGCAAATCCCATCCCACACTTATCTAAATAAAACTGTTTACACTGTTACATGTCTTTGGGGTGATTCGATCACAAGTGGTCATGAGTCACTACCTGACGATTTGTGATCGGACCATTCAAAACAGATGTTAATACCAGATAGAGTCAACATGACAACATATAAAAAATGAATGAACTTTGACTATACAGTGCTCTCAGGCTCTTATGAGGTCTTATTTGATAATGAATGAAAGTAATTAAATACTACAAGATAAATGCATTACCTATAGAAAGTATAAGGGTTGAGGCCGGTGACCTCCAAAGAGCGAGCATCAGGTTCATTGGCCAGCTGATGGACCATCACCCAATCCTCGTTCTCTCCCACTACACCGACCTGAGAGCAGAGGAGGAGACAGACTCACTGAAGTGTTCAGGGAAAGATCTAGACTAGATTTAAAAAGTTTCATCCCCTTGGATAAAGAGTGACCCACCTGGGCCTCGACCTGCCAGCGAGAAATTGAGGTCTTGCCATCGTATCCTGGCTTGAACTGCAGGGTTACTGAGCGAGGGCCAATGTTTGAGATGGCCAGGTTTGTGGGAGGGCCGGGAAGCTCTAAAGAGCGAGAAAGAAAAGTAATCTAGTTTACAATATATTATTTTTTTTTAATTAGTCTTGAAAATATTTGAATAATACATGGGTAGAAGGAATTATTCCAGAAGCAAATGTTAAAGAGATAAGAAAATGTTTAGGTGTGTTATGGCGCTCTCTCTAGGTCAAATGTGGTGATGTAAAAAAAAAAAAAAAAAAAAAAAAACATTGAATATTATCCTTCCAGTACATCGCTCTCATTCGATTACATTCATGTGAAATGTCACATGACTATTATATTTTGACATTGACATTCATATGATATGTCATGTGATATGATTTTAATGATGTCTGACAATGTGGGTCTCAACCACAATGTTAGGGTTTTCCAAATTGTTGTAACAGCTTTGCTCTGTGCATGATTGCTAGTGTGTTCTGGGAGGTTGTTAACACGTTGCTATGTGGTTGATGTGGTGTTATGAGTGGTTGTTAGAGGTGTTCTGAGTGATTAGAGCATTGCTATGTGGTTGCTGAGGTGTTCTGAGTGGTTGTTAGAGGTGTTCTGAGTGGTTAGTGTGTTGCTATGTGGTTGCTGAGGTGTTCCGAGTGGTTGTTAGAGCGTTGCTATGCAGTTGCTGAGGTGTTCTGAGTGGTTGTTAGAGCGTTGCTATGCGGTTGCTGAGGTGTTCTGAGATGTTGTTAGAGCGTTGCTATGCAGTTGCTGAGGTGTTCTGAGTGGTTATTAGAGCATTGCTATGTGGTTGCTGAGGTGTTCTGAGCTGTTGTTAGAGCATTGCTATTAACCTGTTTCGTGTGACGTCACTATGTGATTGTGCCAGCATGTTTGTGACCAAAGTTCCATATTTCTTCATTGTGCTGCACTAAGGGATACGGGGAAAGCCGGTTAAAATCTTGTTTCTATTTATAAATCATAAAAAGATGATACTGGTGTTTACTTAACATAGCCAAAATGTACTTTTTCTTTCAATAAAGTTTTATCTTTTAAGTGACACGGCTTCATTTCACCAAAGTCAAGCAGCGATAAAGGGGGAGAGCACGGATAAAAACACTTGTGGGTCTTTTCTCATTTATTCAGACAAGTCAGTTATCTGTACATGTGTCAATTATATTTACAACATAATCGATTTTGATATAATTTAACTGGAAATGCACATTGGACAAGTTTTTCATAATACCCAGTATGTCATAACTGTAACTGATTGTAATAAATGTGGCGGCTGCGAGGAAAAAGTGATGTCACTGAAACAGGTCAATAAAGTAGGGTGACCGTACATCCTTTTTTTTTTCAACAACATGTCCTCTTTTTTAGACCTGGAAGTATTTCTACATATCAGAATTTTTTTACTAATATAACGGATAAAAATAAGCCATGATGGAAGTTTTACTACTCAGTCTGTCAGATATTTGAAGTGCAACCTCTGTATGTGACCTTTAAAGCTAGCACTTGTGTGTCAATGGCGAAAGAGTAAATAAATAAATAAATAAATAAATAAACAAGAACACAGGTCAGGCCATGTGAGAGGAGAAACAAGCCCTGCATCTTCATTCACATACTAGCCACACTAAATATTATATGACAAGCACAAAATGTCAGTCAAAGGAGAGTTCTTTAGGGAAGTACACCTAGTCACAGCAGGAAGACTAAAAGTGTAAAGTGTAGTAGTATAAAAAACATTTTTATTGGCTTCTGATCTTTTGACTTCTGATGTTGTTGTATTTTATTTTATGGCCATTGTTAAATGTATTTATGTTACTATTCATTAAATGTATTAAATACATTCAGTGAATAGTGCCTGCCCAAAACATTCAATAGTATTCCCACAATTAAATGTATGAGAGAGGTATTCCGAAAACGAACAGGAACACTTAAAGCTGTTTTCCAGCTTATTATCAGAAGATGAAATATGTCTCCACTTAAACGCTATGAGAATGTCATGAAAACAGCAGGGTCTGCATAACTTTGCGTAACAAGGGTAACATGGTGAGACACAGGATTTATTTAGTATAACTTTAAATGTCTACATTTACTCTTGAATGTGTGCAGTTAGAATATGGTTTGAGTCTGGAAGCCATAGACTGTCTAATGAAGCAATAAAGGAAAAACGATCTGTGTCGTGGGAGTCATAATCTTGAACTCAATGCAGCCAGGGTCTCCTGTCAGTTATTTTGCGGCTCTGGACCGCATGTGTTTTTGCTACACTGGTGCAGTAACGAGAGTTTGGACATTAAACTTTATAACCCTCTGTAGTGCTTTAAATTGGAGCACTAAAGTCAGTGGTGGTCTAAATGTTTGGAGGAGGGAACTTAAAGAAATATTATCTGTATATTTTATTATGCTTGTGTTTTTCCCTCTTTTAATAAAGGGGTGTCATCTTTGAATGTTTAAATACTTTCTCCTATCCAAGCTTAAAATACACACAACTATAAGTAGTTCAGTTGTAAGTTGATTACCCTGAAAAGTGTAAACACTGGGGCTCAAAAGATTACTCTGTTTGTTTGAGCATTGTTTAAGCCTTTACCTGGTGGTACACCTGAGGAGATGGTTGAAGATGATAGTTGACCCTGACCCTTGGAGGTCATTCCAGCCACCTCAATGGTGTATGTGGTGAGTGCTGTCAGTCCAGTAACTCTGTACTCCAGAGTAACATTAGGCAGGTAGTGTGTGACCCGTGTGTTAGTACGATTGTACTCCTCCCATGATACACGATACCCTAGGAAACAGATATTAATCATGAGACTAATTATTACAGCATTGCACATACTGTATTTGATTCTACCAATATAGTGATCCTGCTTCATACAGGCTCGGGTCTTTGTGGGAATCAAATACAAACTACTATATCTGCTACTGTAATATTTGGCTTATCAAGGACCTGGGGGAATAGGACTACTCAGAGTATAGGCCATCAATGGCATTGGAGCAGGACCCTGGAGTCTGTACAGATAAAAAAAAAAACTCACCTGTTAGAACACCATTTTTCTCATTGGGCTCTCTCCAGCTCACTTTAAGCGAAGTGTCGAGAATCTCTGTGAAGCTCAGGTGTCCGACAGCACCAGGGGCTGAAAACAGAGATCAGAAATCAACCAGACTCGGAGTACCTCTCAGGTACAGTATACCTCGATATTCAGAGGGTCAGAGGCAGTAACAGAAATTAAAGGAATTTTCCAGGTTCAATACAAATTAAGCTCAATCGACCGCATTTGTGGAATAATATTGATTACCACAAAAATTAACTTTGACTTCCTTTTCTTTAAAAAAGCAAAAATCTGGGTTTTAGTGAGGCACTTACAATGGAAGTGAATGGGGCCAATCTGAAAACGATAAAATACTCACTGTTTCAAAAGTATAGCCACAAGACCTAAACAAAATGTGTGTTAACATGATTTTAGTGTGATCAAATCATTTACTAACCTTTTCTGTGTAAAGTTATAGCCAATTTTACAACTTCGTTAACATGACGATGTATGTCAACAAACCCTAAAATGACTGTAAAAATTACTGATTTAAACAACTTTACAGCTCAAATAATACATGAGTTTTAACAGAAGAATTAATTTAAGTGCTTTTGTAAATAAAATAAGCTTCACACTTCTGTCTTTAAACCCTCCAACAATTGGCCCCATTCACTTCCATTGTAAGTGACTCACTGTTCATTATATTTGTGCTTTTTTTTTTTTTTTTTTAAAGAAGGGGAAATTCAATTTTTTTTTTTTTTTTGGGGTAATAAACATTGTGCCACAAATGCTGTCAATTGAGCTTAACTTGTATTGAACCCAGAATATTCCTTTAACTTTTACATTAAAGAGCAATATTTGCCACCTGGATTTTAATTTTTATTTATTTATTTATTTTTTACCTTTATTGGGACATGATTTTTTTTTTCCTAAATCATGCCATATTTCTATGTCAAATGTTATCAATTATTCTAAATTAATTGGATATAAAATTTTATGCAATAATATAAAGTTTATACACAGTGGCCTACAATACAATATTAAGAATCAGATGTTACAAATAAAACAGAGGAAATTAATTACAAGGGCATGTTTGCCCACACATTTGACATTTTAGGGACATTTTTTGTCTCTTTTAGTGGCATTTCAGTGGTCCCTGTTAATTTCAGACCTTGGTCAGAGGCTATCTCACCATGTAATGTTATGTGTGTGTATGAACAACACTCACTGTCTTCATGTGTACGCAGTCTTCGTGGTGGACTGCGTGGCCCGTCTCCTGGTGTGGTGAAGCAGAGAACTGAGGTGAAGTACTCAGAGAATTTCTTTAGGCCGGTGATGTGGCCCACGTGCACGCTGTCCTGAAAGTTTGGCCGAACTGTCACTATTGTCATCTCATCTTCCTTTCCTGGTTCCCATGCCAACAGCTAAAATAGAGCAAATTTAGCATCTCTAAAATCACAACGCAAACATTTTTAATACAACAGAAAACAACGGTATAAAATTATTGTTGCAATTACATTTGGTGATGCTAGAGGTGTAGAAATTACACAAGTATAAATTAACTAAAACACTGAAGGGCAAATTCACAACACAGCACAAAACCATATGTCTTATTTGCATTCACTGTCCATCTTAACCAGGTATACAGTAGCACTTTGCCATGCATGTCTACTACATACAGTAATTGTCTTTTTTTTTCTTTTTTTCTAGGCAAACACAGCTCTTTTCTATGCAAAAGATGCTTATTAAAGAATGTTGCATTATTTGCCTGATGCGGTTAATGTGCCATTATTACAACTCACGGAAAGATAGAAGCAAACAGAGGTTTATTGAAAAGGATGTATGTGTAGTTTTTCTATTGATCATGGCAGCTGTAATTCATCAAATGATAAGCAAATATTGGGAAAGAGGGATATAACGGGGCACTTATCCAGATGTGCAGTGTAGTTTACTACAAATTTGGCAATTTAAAGAGCCGATTCAGGTGTCTGGATCACACTTGCTGGACAGACCCAGTAAAGTATGCCAGATTGCAGAGGTCTGCAGCATCATCCACAACCTGCTGGGGAATTACCCCTTGCAAATTGTGATCGGCACTACTTTTGTGGTTATGTTTGCAACATTACCTGATTTGCATAATACCTTTAGTGAATTGGGTGGGGAAACAACACAAACAATGCTATCGGGGGGTGGGGGCAATTTATTTTAAGTGAACTCTACTTGAGAATGACAGAACGGTCACAAATTTCCTCTCAAGTCCCTATACTATTGTGGATTACTGGCATTTCAAACTTTATAGATGTTTGAAACTCTCCTCAGAGGGCACTAATAGGAAATGAGAGCTATAAGATTGTTCTAGGAGTCCGCAGAGAGAAAGCTCTATCTGCCTACACATACTGATGTTAAACCTGGCTAACAAGTCATTAAGACTAATGTGTCCGGTGGACTATCTCCATTTTATAATTGTCCTAAACAGTTTTACAGAGACAGCCTGGCTATAAAGAACACAAGAGACAGGCAGATCAATTTGGGATCTCTCAGTAAATCTGAACACACACCAGCAAAGGAGTGAGAGTGGGGAGGCTGAAATAGATTTTTGGCCATCCTTGAAAGAAATCTCTTTAACAAACACATAATAATTGCACTCTTAGAAGAAATGGTTCTATGTAGAATTTTTAAGGGTTCTACCGCTCAGTTCATATTTGAAACCCTTCAAAAGTTCCATATAGGATCTTTGTAAAGGTTTTATTAAAAGGACATTGTATGGTTCTTTGTAGCAAGGTAAAGAAGTTTGTTAAAGAGTTTTTTTAGGGGTTCCAACACATTTCATTTTATGGATTTAGTTTTTGTTTTAACATTATGAGGATATGTAAATTAAATACATTTAGACAGTTCGAGCATATCAATAGATACTTTATCATTAGAAGAAATTAAAATGAACAATAGCCGTAGCACATCACACTGCTATTTAATTATTTATTTAATTTTTAGCCTAAAGAAACTTTTGTGTCAAAAAGGAATTGAGTTAAAGAGCCTTAGGGATCTACAGTATATACCACCTAATGAACCTTTTTACTAAGAGTATAAAAATAAAAGCTGCTTTTAATGCATGAACCTCTCAGTAGCTAAGCTCTTAGTGCAGATTTGAATGGAGAATTCTCATTCTTTCAGCGTTTACCTTGTAGCCCTGGTTGATACCATTGATGAACTGCGGGTTTGGGGCTGTCCAAGTGAACCGGACTGTGGTGGAGTTGATGGGCTCTGCTTTCACATTGCCTGGAGCAATGGTGGGAACTGATTGACAGGTAAAATGGAAAAAAAGGAAAAGCCGGAGACAGACAGAAAATTAGACTTCTATCTTTACATATTACACATAATATATCCATGACACACAGCAGCATCTTCATAACAAAATGAAAGCATTAAACAGTATTAGAAAAAAAAAAAAAACTAAAAAAAACTCAAGCATCAATCATGGAACAACAGATGTACAGTTGGAAGAATGACTGAATGAATGAACAAAATAATGAGTGAACAAACAAATAATAAAAAAAATCAGAATGAACCACTGAATGACTCAATCAATAAATAAATGAATCAATCAGAAATCCTCACCTCCCTGGAGGGTCCACTCTGTAACCTTATGGCAGTAAACGCCCAGTCCAGCTTCATTATATGCTGCCACTTCAATCTCATAGTTAGTCCAGATGATTAGATCCTCTAACAGCAGGTTGGTGACGTCAGGGTTGGAGATATTTTTATACTGGATATCCACAGGCAGACCAGTCAGACGATACCTGAGATAAGTAGAGCATTATAATGTTACTGTCAAGGACAGATGCAAATATTTCCAAACTTTAACGGACAGGGAGCTTTGACAAACCAGATTTTCCCTCACAGAAATAATGAGATAGCCCTCTCAAAAGGACTTTGATAACCATATCTAAAAATACACTTTGGTCATCTTGGAGTAAGAACTGTCTGTTGGTTTATGCATGTCAATACCATCTACAAGCAACAGATGGCAACAAAGAACCACTCAAGACATTTCATATCATGCTGTGATCTTTCTCTGAGCTGAACTGAGGAGGTGAGGACCATAAGGGGGTTACCAATTTCAGTCATCATTACGAATGTTTGCAATACCAAAGACAGCCTTCCACTTTTCTCAACGATGAACGTGGAACATATATAAATAAATGAACAAAAAGTCCATCTCACTTTCATCCCTGATAGCAAGGAAAAAGCCTCAAAAGTGCTCAAATCCTGAAGCAGCCTTGAAATAATAAAATACAATCAAATTTAACCTTAACACTGCTGTAGGGTAAGACATTTTACACCAGTAAAAAACAGTAATATTGGTGTGGGATTCACCAATAATTTCATAAAACATATAGTAAGTTAATATATCAGTGCAAGCTTCAGCAACAGATGCACAGTAAAAATATTATTTTAAATGACATTTATTAACATGTCATTAACATGTTATTACATTTAATATGCAAATAACATCTATTTAAATGCAAAAAGAGATTAAAAGACAGTTTGAGGGTGTAAAAGTGAAAGAGTTTAGATACTATAGACAAGAGTAAATGTCTCACCGGATGATATATCCTCTCAAGATGCCATTTTGGTGACTTTCTGGAGGCGGCTGCCACTGAATCATGATCGACTGGTTGGTGCGTCCACTGGCAATGACATTCTGAGGGGGAGCACTGGGCGGCTCCTCTGGAAGAGACACTCTGGAAGAGAAAAGGTAAAAACTAGGTGGTTTTTTGTTTACATTGCTAATTCAAGATATAGAAGATAAGCTATATTTTGTCCCCACAATGGAAATTCAGTCATAATTTACATTATTTACTCATTACTAGCCTCATGTCATCATACATTTTTGGTCTGTTCCTCACACAAATCTATTATTCAGATTCAGAAGACTTCAAATATAATGCACAAGTCATATGGCCCACTTTTATGATACTCCAATGTGCTTTTGTGGCCTTTTTGAAGCTGGAAAGCCACAGTCCCCATTTATTTGAAGCCCAATTTATTTATGCTGAACTTCTCATTTTCCAAACAGGTTTGAAACAACATTAAGGTGAGTCAAATAATGATGAATTTTCGTTTTTGGGTGAACTATTCCTTTAAGATTAGAAGCTGCAGATGTAGCATTGCATATATATCAGTATACTTTATATTTAAAGCACTCTGTGATCACACACACAGGCCTTTTATCCTGTATCTCCTGAGTTGGGATTATCCAAGTGTCTAAAAGCTTCCTTGCAAGCCAAGGGCTTTGATTACACTGATCCTTGGAAGATACACACACTCACACATAAACACATCTTAGAAATACTGTATACAACTGTACACACAAAGCATAAAGATAAATCCTTCGATATACACTGGCACCTATGTGCCCCATGAGGGCATAGGCAATTTTCACATGCTGTGACAGAGTGATAGAGTTATCTTTATGGTCAGACATGGCAGAGCTATGATTCTTGGCAGGCTTTTGGACCCTATGATCAGCTCACCGGTCAGTCTCCTTGCTGAACTGGCCTTTGCCAACATCATTGATGGCACACAGGCGGAACTGGTACGAGCGCGCCGGGATCAGACCGTTTACTGTTACTGCGGTCACCTCGGGCTCGATGTTAGCCAATAGGACAGTCCAAGGAGCATCTGTGGAGAGCAGATAATGAAGAACAAGCCATAAGCCACAGAATGTGAAGAAATAAACCACACACTTTTAAAAACAAAGGATACAGAAAGGAGGTTTTAGTAGAATATGTGTAAGTTTCTGTGATGACACAGAGTCTTTAAGTTCATGGATCTTTAAAACATCCATTTTCTTGTGCTTCAAAGAACCCAGCAGGTCTTCACCTTTCCTCTGATAAAGCCTAAAATGAAAAATCCGTCTTCACCTACTCTCCATCTTAATTTGCAGAGTGAGAAAATGAAAATTGTTTTTAAATATGAACTTGTCAAAAATGTCAAAAAAGCAACATACAAATGTCATAAAAGCAGTCCATATGATTATGTGCTACATTCCAAGTCTACTGAAGCCATACAATAGCTTTGTGTATGGTGATAATTATCTCATCATTTACTTATGCCATCTTAAACTTGTCTGACTTTCTTTTTTCTGTGGAACACAATTGAAGAATTTTTGAAGGATATTACTATGTGTGTTTCTCCATACAATGAAAGGGGTCCAAACTTTTCAAGCTCCAAAAGGGACACAAAGGCAGCAAAGATAATCCATATGACTCATATTGTGTAATTCATGTCTTCTTAAGCGATACGACTGGTTTTGGGTGAGAAACAGACCAAAATGTAACTCCTTTTTTACTATAAATCTTGACATCTGCAGTCTCCTTTGTGCAATCATATGAGAAGCTCGATTACACTTGCATGATACATGAGCTTCTCTTTTGCGCAAGCCAAAGAGACTGCAGTTAAACAACTAGAGTTGTTTGGATTACCTTTATGCTACATTTATGTTCTTTTTGGAGCTTGAAAGTTTTGTACCCAATTGACTTGCATTGTTTGGACAAACAAGCATCATATATCCTTCAAAATATCTTTGTGTGTGTTCCACAGAAACAAGAAAGTCATTTGAGTTTAAGATGGTATAAGGTTGAGTAAATGATGAGAGAATTATAATTTTTGGGTGAACTATTCCTTTAAGCTGTTTTTCGATGAAAGGAGCTCTCAAATCTCATTCAATTAATGTATCAGGTTTGATGTCAGAGACAACCAAGCAAGAGCCAATGATATATGGCATAACTGATGTCAAACGGCTATACTCATGAATGAGTGAGATTTGAGAACAATGGTGGAGGGGGACATTTTCAGTGAATAATTCGAATTTTGGTTTGTTCCTCACACAAAGCTTTTGTATGGCTTCAGAAGATTTTAAATAATGTGCACAAATAATATAGACAATTTTATAGTGTTTGTTTGCTATTTTTGCTGCTTAATAGTTCCATTCCCCATAATGAAAAAGTTGTGCTCAATGGAAGAAAACAATAAGGGTTTGGAACAATATGAGGGTGAGTAAATAATGACAGAAACTATTTTATTAATGGATTATACCTAGAACCAATGCACTGAATCTGAACAACCTATAATGTAACATCAATAACTTTTTTAACCTTTCAAAGAACCAATAAGCCAACTCAAGAACTGTGTTCAGTGAAAAATTATTCTTGATAAGAAAAGGGTTTTTAGCTGAAACTAAGGTGCTTCAAAGAATCATTGAAGAAACTTTACCTGTTAGTGACATTTGAATCAAATCTGTTTTTATTTAAAAATTGACTAATCTTATTCACATTTTATTAATGATAAAAATGTCCTACTGTGTAACTACATGTTGTTCTGCAAACTTATCACAAGATTCAAATATTCTGCAACTGAGGTTGAGCTATGGGTAGGTTTAGGGGTAGGATTAGGGTTTAGATTAGGGTAAGGGTTTAGGGTAAGGGTTGGGGTAGGTTTATAATTAGGGGTAAGCTTAACAAAGTAACTACAGATGCAATTTAATGCAGGTACTTTAAATGTACGTATAATGCAACAACACATACGTACATTATAAGTTCATTGTATCACATGCTTAAGTACATTGTATATTAATATATTATAACAATACCATTTTATTGTTGGCAGTATGTGGTGATTTATATGAGGGGAAATATATGAAAAGTATCAAGAATATCTTCCAATGGTTCTGGGTACCTTGTTAGCATCTCCACATCACTCAACTTATGCATGCACATTTTTCCCCCCAAACTATTCACTCTAAAATTTGCATCACTTTCAGAACATCATAAGTGAAATGCATGACAATGTCAAATTATAAATAAGTTTAATAATGAATCTAAATACAAAGTGCCCTTGTGAGAACTTTGCAAGGTGCCTACTCACTGTTTTCAGACACTTCCAGAATGTAGCGGATGAGAGGGCTGTTTCCATCAAAAGGTTTGGCCCACGTCAGGTTTATGGCTCTCTTTTCTGTTGCACTTAACACAGCAGTGGGGTTCTCAGGGGCATGGGGCAACTGCCTGTGGGTCATGTGTTATTTAAGGAGAGAGAGAGAGAGATGCAGATAGAGTGTCTTGTCTTTTCAGTCTCTTTAATGAGCACGCCATAGAACTATATTTCAAAAATAACACTGTGAATGTCTGATTAGAGGAAGTAAAAAAAAAAAAAAAAAATCAAAAAACTGTTAAAAAAGGAACAAGAAAAAAATTTGTGTTTATGAATTTGTAGGAGAGGGAACAAGTGTCAAGGCGGAGAATGTGTGTGTGTGTGTGTGTGTGTGTGTGTGTGTAGAGAGAGAGAGAGAGAGAGAGAGACAGGAAGGAAAGAAGAGTTCAAAAAAGGGAAGGAGTATGATTGACAGTGGATGAAAGTAGAAATTAATAAGTATAAAAGGAATGTGAGATTATCAATCGATCAGAGATGATAACATTAAACAGGAGAGAAGGAAACGGGATGATAGAGAGAAAGAAAGAGAGAGAGAAAGAGATAGAGAGAGAGAGAGAGAGAGAGAGAGAGAGAGAGAGAGAGAGAGAATAGCTAATGAACTGACAGATCTAAAAATTTATAAAAATAAAAACAAGGGCAGACAATAACTGCTGTAGTATTAAATTAAAAATGGCTGGAACGAGACCGAAAAACATGTTAGAAATAAAAAATGAGTAAAGGTGATGAACACAGATATTGAAAAACTGAATGAGATATGATTCAGAGAGCGAGAGAGCGAACAAATCAAAAAGCAATGATCAGAAGGGATGGAGTGTGTGGAGAGGGAACGGGGCAGAGAGGATGATGGGAGAGTGGTTTCATCTCTGACCTCACACGTAGATGTGCGCTGCGGGAGTCATTGCCACCCACTGATGTCACTCTGCAGGTGTATGTGCCGATGTCACCTGACCATGTCTGAGTGATGTGCAGGGTTCCATTCACGTCTAGTCGCAGTCGAGGTAGAGACTGAGCGATGATCACCTGACCGTCTTTCTCCCAAACAAACCTGCACATAAACAAACCAACACCCACACCCAATTTTAACACATTGACCACTGAACCTTGTATGATTGATTCAGACTGTGAATTTGGCAACAGGTTGACAATTTTGCTGCTGAAACTGGTCTGTGTTTACCAAAACTCAAATCACTGCACTCAGTGGCTGAAGCTGGAACTGTTATTGAAATTATGGGCATGTGCGAGCTCCAGTTTTCAGGTGAAATGTCCACAGAGTGGTGCCAAATGTGAGAGTATTTTTTGTTGTTAATAATGTAATACAGTCAACAGGAATGCATATTGTATCAACTCTACCCCCTAACCAAAACCCAAACCATGAACCTAACTGTCAGTGGAGTAAACACTTATTTTAGAGTGAAACTGCAACCCCCACCATGGATTATGTGAATGTAATTACTTCCTGGTTCTCACAGGACCAGATACCGTGCCTCTAAGGTTGCTTGCGCAGATCGCTGTCAGTAGCACTAGAAATAAAAGTGTTCTAGCTTGAATTGATGCAAAAATGTCTGATCAAGTATGGCACTTGTCTTTCGGCTATATTGATTTCAGGGTACGTGAACTTTTGGAAGCAACATCTCGATTTCCAGTGTGATTATTATGGACTGATCTGGGATCAGCTGTTATTTTATAGACATAATGTAGCTACCGCATAACATCAGTGTTAAATCACTGTGTTTATTGGATCAGTTACATATTACATTTATCACAAAGATACTGTAAAGCATTCAGGGAACATTGAAGGTCATCAGAAGCTTCTAACAGATAGATGTGTCCAACCTCACGCAATCGATAAGACTCTTACACACAAGCTGGATTCACATGCACAAACATTTGTGATTAATTGCATCATGCTCTGGCTTGTTGGAAATCCTTTTACTGCTGCTATCAATTACTGGCTACATCCAACACAATTACCACTCCCTCTCATCCCTCATTCTATACGAAATAAGCAAGAAGCCTCTACGGATGTTGGAGTGGAGGTTAGAGGGGACAGAGAGAAAAGTCAGAGGAAAAGAGAAAGACCCACTGAATCAGCTGAAAAGCAATACCTAAAAGTCGTCACTAAGTGAAGTCCTCAGAAGAACTCACCGAGAGGAACTAGTTGAAAGTTTTGTAGGCAGGGGCGGACTGAGACTAAAAAGTGGCCCTTGAATTTCTGGCCCAGAGCGGCCCACCAAACCCAGCCCACAACACACCACACCATAATACACCGGCTCATTAATTTATTTTCCGGCTCAATTTCACATTTTTGTGTTGAAAAAAAAGACATTTCTATTGACTGCTAGTCATGACAAAGGGCCCCACTGGTGCAAAATTTTTATAGATTAGACAAATAATATGTCAGATAACTTTTTACCCAACATACAGGTGTTAGGTTAAAATGTACATGAAAGTACAATGGAAAGTGTGTATTTTAGGTGCTGTGACAAGTCAGCATTTCTTCAAAGTTTTTAAAGATCTTAATCACCTTTCAACTTTTTTCTAGAAGTGCAAATAAACTGTCTTAGTTAATACGAGGTTGTAGAAACAACAAGTATAATAATAATAATAATATATTATTTGTGTATATATAGCTATACAAGATCATAATATGTTGTTTAAAATAGTTAGATGAAGAAAGTGTCACACAGCAGGACACTAATGACAATGCATTAAATTTCATATCAATTACTCACATAACTATGTGTAAATGTTTATTTAAAAACATTGATGTAAAAAAAATTTGGCCAGAATATGTACATATATAAATATACAAATATAAATACATGTAATAAATAAATAAATAAATAAACATACCTCTTAAAGTGTAGATCGTTGCAGACATTTTGTAGATGATTGCTCATATTTTCACTCTATGTGAGTTTGTTGTTTCTTTATATCTGCAGTGTTTTAATTCCTTCCTCAGATTATTCTTAAGAAAAAGTGAAAAGCCTTTTGCTTTGACAAGCACTGTTTCCCATATCCTTTAAACAAAGTAAGCCTCAAAGACTCAAATAGCCACAAAGTAATATTTTTCATGACTAATTTTCTGCATGTTTATCAGGCATGAGCATTATTCAGTAAGTCGTGCTTCAGCTCCCAGAAATGCTTTGCGGTATGAGTAAATTATGCAAATGACTATTTTACTGTTTGCCGATTTTATTTACAGTATGCTGCTGTTATTGTATTTGTTGTAATTTGCAATTATTTGTCATTTAGTGATTATTCAGTGCTCATCTTATACTTAATATGTTGTTTTTGGTTGTCACCATTATTGTGATTTGAATGTCAAATAATGAATTGATGCGTTCATACGGCTATGCGCTCTGATGTGTAAGCAGTTTCAAAATAAAAGCATTGTTTTGGCTTTTCTTGCAGAGTTTATTACATTTTGCTTGTTATTAGGTTAGTGCGGGCATGTTGGAGTCCAGGGTGGCTGACTATATTGCCTGTAGGATAGGCCAGTACTTGCGCAGCAGCAGGCCGGCCCAAATTACCCAGCGGCCCACAGGGAAAATGCCCGGTGCTCCTGATGGCCAGTCCGCCCCTGTTTGCAGGTTTTTAATGAGGGTCTTAGTCTAGCCTTCAAAACATTCCACTCTGCTGTAATAGAGGAAGTTTAAGGCTGCTGCCAAACTTCATGAGCTTGCCGTAGTGAGCCATCATTATCGTCAGAATACCTAGTCCCAGAACAGACTGATCTTGCTGTAATTTTGGTGAGAGTAGGTTGAAAGTTTTTCAGCTGAAATCGGTCTGCGCTTTTTAAAATTCGAACCACTGCCCCCAGTGGACAAAACTGGAAGTGTTGTTGAACGAATGGGCACATGTGAGTTCCAGTTTCTGGGTGAAATGTCCACAGAGTAGTGCAAAAAGCGAGTTGTTTTTAGTTATAAGTGATGTAATACAGTCAAAAGGAATTAATATGTTATGAACCATATGCCCTAACCCAAACTCCAACCCTAAACCTAACTGTCAGTGGAGTAAAAATGCAATCTTAGAGGGAAAAGGCAACCTCTAAATCGCATCCATCACTTATTATGTGAACCCATGAGGCTTCTCGCGCAACATGCTATTAGTAGGACAACAGGATTAGATAAACACATTTAAATTAATGGGAAAGTGTCAGGAATGATACCTCAAATCATGCAGCTTGTTGAGAAGGGGTGTGCATTTGTTTTTCTAAGTAATCAAACATATGATTTTCACCTGGCAGATGATAGAATCAGGGAAGGCTGGTTTGCTGGTTATAGCTGGTCTCCCAGCCTGGTCAGACTGGTCCGTTGGCTGGTTTTGGAGGGTTTTTGGGCACTTTGCAGCTGGTCAGGCTGGGAGACCAGGTAGACCAGCTTCACTAGGCTGGGGGATGACCTTAGACTGTTTTTAGATGCATTTATTTAGCAGAGTAGGGACCAGAATACCTTCTACATAAAATCTGCATCAGCAGAAAGGTTGTTTAAAAAAAAATATTAAAACCTGTTGTGTATAGAATCATGCAAAACAGAGCATATGTGAGTTGTGAGTATATGTCATACTGAAGCCGCACCTGACTGAAACACTGGGATCATGCGTCACACCGCAGGTCATGGTGGCTTTTGTTCCTTTGATGACGCTCTGGTCCTGAGGAGGATTAGTGATGCGTGTACGTGCTGGAAGAAAAACATAAAGTGAATACACACATCAGTAGATGCACAGGTGTGCAAACATTCTCTCTGATATGGAGTTGGTATAACTAATGAAGTACAAAGGTATTGTCTCTAATCTATACATTTCAAAGCACACACAACACACACACTCACCCCAGACCACAAGGTCGGCTGATGCCTCATCTATGCCACGCGAGTTGCTGGCCATGCAAGTGTAAGTGCCGGCGTCTGATATGTGGGAGGGGCTTATGAGTAAACTTCCTGACTCGAGGAGAGTGAACCGTGGAAGCTGAACTGAGCCGCTCGCCAGCACACGCTCTCCTGCAGAGATCACACACAAATACATACAGTATATACAATATACAGTTCACATCTCTAAAATCTGATTTGGTGATATCGGCTATTCACTATAAAATAGCCGATATACTTACATCTGTGACCACACACCAGTTGAATTCCATATTAATACTATAAAATAACATATTTACTATTAGTCACTCAAGCTCATGCCCAACAACTCCCCTTAACCATAGTATGATCACTGTAACACACAGTCTCCTGTTGTGTATTGATTTAATATACAGTACATTCAGATAGGAAAATAATCTAAACAAGCTCAGCAGTCAGTAAGGTCAGTCCTTGATGAGAGCAAATGATTCACCATAAATTACCTTTAAGCTAAATCTAAAATGTAAAATTTGAAGAAGGCATTGCAGCAAAATAGTGCAGGAAAATAACCAAATAGAACATATAAAACAGAAAACAAGAGGCACTGGGGAGAAGTGCAGGCTGGGAGTTTACTCTTTGTAGTTGTTTTTCGGAAATGTGTGTGCGAGTAGACAATGAGGGATGTGTTCTTCACCTTTTTGCCAGGTGATTGCAGGTCGGGGTGCTCCTGAGGTCTCACAGTGCAGAATGACTGACATCCCATCAATCACAGTGCTGTCGGAAGGACCGGCCGTGATGTTTGGGGCAATACCTGTGAGAGGAGAACGTGAACTGCATAAGAAACACATCCAGTTGTGGTGTAACTAACTAAAAGTAGAGGGATAGTTTGTGCCAATGAAATTTCGATTCAGTTAAGATCCTCACTGTTTTTGTGCCATATTTTTTCAATCAATCAGACTAACTAGTAGCTTGTAATGTAGAGAACTACATTTAGGGTAGCTTGATTGTAGATTAACTTCCTTCAGTTATGCATAACTTGAAGATTGACAAGATACAGTTTTTAAAGTAGCTTCCCCATTGTTTCTCGGATTGTCAAGGGTTGGGAAATCACACAAAGCATGGTTGAAAGCATGGCTTAGAAATAAAACAATCAAAGAAAACAACAGAACAAAAGTATATATGACAAGAAACATTGAAATACGCAAGAAAACACTTCAGTGGAAAATGTAGACAGAGGTATACATGCAAAGGTGTGTGAAAGATACGTGTGTGTCAGTGTTTTGAATTGTAAGCGGAGGTAAACAGAGGCTAGATTTGGTTTTTATTGTTTTAGTAAGCTCTCTGTGTCTCTGAGCAGCAAGATAAGCTCAGTCACTCCTCCATAAAAACTCGTTTTATCTCTCTCTCTCTCTCTCTCTCTTTCTGTCTGTCTCTCTAACACTAACTTTTCTTTTAACAAAAGAGTATTAATCACAGCCTTAGCCCACCAATAAAAAAAATAATAGCAGCACAGCGGCCCGAGAGAGGATGAGGGACTTAAAGAAAGGAAGGGATTGTTGATATGTCATAAAAGGCAAATTCCACAAGTAGGGTAAACAATGCTAGGTTAAATGAATATTACATAATGGAGCGCAACAGTGCCACCCCACTTTTTCAGCAGTCTTTTATATATATATATATATATATATATATATATATATATATATATATATATATATATATATATATATATATATATTTATTTTTTTTTTTTTTTTTTTTTTTTCACAGGCATTTACAACAACCCTTAATAAAAGTGTTTTAAGCAATGAACCAAACCAACCAGCTACGAGGTAAATCACAACATTACAAGCTTGGATTTAAAACAGAAACATATCTGAAAATCAGACAAAAAGCTGTGGTACAAGTCTGTGTACAAAAAAAAAAAAAAAAAAAGAAAAAAAAAAGAAAAAAGAGTATGTGAACTCTTTAGAATTAGCTGGTTTTCTGCATTAATTAGTCATAAAATGTGACCTAATCTTCATCAAAATCACAATTATAGACAAACACAATGTGCTTAAGCTAATAACACACAAACAGTTATAATGTTTCATGTCTTTATTGAACACATCTTATTAAATATCACAGTGTTGTGGAAAAAGTAAGTGAACCCTAGAATTAAATAACTGGCCGATCTTCCTTTAGCAGCAATAACCTCAACCAAGCATTTCCAGTGGCTGCGGATAAGACCTGCACAACGTTCAGAAGGAATTTTGGACCATTCTTTCTTACAGAACTGCTTCAGCTCAGCCATATTCTTAGGATGTCTGGTGTAAATGGCTCTCTTGAAGTCATTCCACAACTTCTCTATTGGGTTAGGTCTGGCCTCTGTCTCGGCCACTCCAAAAGGTGGATTTTCATTTTTTGAAGCAATTCTGTAGAGGATTTACATCAATGTTTAGGGTCATTGTCCTGCTGGATCACTCAACTTCTACTGAGGTTCAGCTGGCGAACTGCAACCCTGACATTATCATGTAGAATATCTTGATAAACTTGGAAATTCATTTTTCCCTTGATAATGGCAAGTGGTCCAGGCCCCGAAGCAGCAAAGCAGCCCCAAGTAATGATGCTCCCACCACTGTACTTCACCGTTGGGATAATGTTTTCATGTTGGTATTCAATGCCCTTTTTATGCCATACGTAGTGCTGCATGTTCTTCTCAAACAATTCAACCTTAGTTTCATCAGTCCACAAAACATATTCCCAGTAGTGTTGTGGAGTGTCAAGGTGGTCCTTGGCAAACTTCAGGCACGCAGCAATAAGCACGCGGCTTCCTTCATGGTGTCCTGCTATGAACACCATGGCTGTTTAATGTTTTCCGTATAGCAGACTCATGAACAGAGATGTTAACCAGTTCCAATGATTCCTTCAAGTCTTAAGCTGTCTTTTTTACCTCATTGAGCATTCTGTGGTGTGCCCTTTAAGTCACCTTGGCTGGACGGCCACTTCTAGGGAGAGTAGCCAAAGTACTAAATCGTCTCCATTTATAGAACATTTGTCTAATTGTGGACAGATAAATATCTAAGCTCTTCAATATAATTTTGTAACCCTTCTGCAAAGCAACAATTCTTGATTGTAGGTCTTCTCTTATTTGCGAAGCATGGTCCACGTCAGCAGATGCTTCTTGTGAACAGCAAACTCAAAATGTTAAAGTGCTTTTGCCTAGAAGTCAAAGTAGCTCCAACCCACACCTCCAATCTTGTTTCATTAATTGGACGCCAGGTTTGCCAACTCCTGACTCTAATTAGCTTCTTTTTTTTTTTTTTTTTTGGTCATCTTTAGCCTAGGGATTCACTTACTTTTTCCACAGCACTGTGAATGTTTAAAGGGATGTGTTCAACAAACACATGAAAGATTATAATTGTTTGTGTGTTGTTAGCTTAAGCACACTGTGCTTTGTCTATACATGTGACTGTAATGAATATGAGATTACATTTTATAAGCAATTAAAGCAGAAAAGCAGCAAATTTCAAAAGGGTTCACACCACTGTATATACAAATATAAATAGTTTGAGTGTATGGAGACCAACTCGACTGCATCATTTACAGTGCGTCATGGAAGTGGGTGGTGGCTGCAGAGCTCTTTTACCGTGGTTTGTTTGCTGCGACTCTCTAAATGGATCTTTCTCTTTAGGATTCACGGGTAACGTGTAGTTGTTTTTATCAGGAATTCCGCTTTTAAACATGATATTTAAAGGTATTAAGTTCAAATGAATAAATTGGAAATATCAACAAAATCATACAGTATACCATCGGTTAACAACATTAAAGCTCATGGTAGGTCTGTCTTTAAAGGTTTATAAGTTATTGTTATAAATCAATCAGCCTATGGAGAATTTTTATGGGTTTGGGAATCAGACTGTTGCTGTCCAGGTAGACAGAATTAAAAAAAAAATATGATTTAAAATAAGGCTAATTAAAAGCTTTGTGAAATATTAAAAATATGTCATGCCAGTATTGTAGAATTCTAGTTGACAAAACCCCCCCAGAAAACATTGGTTGTGATAATTACACATGATCTAGATCATTTAAAAAGTACAACTCATGAACAGGGAATTTGTTTCCATCAAGTATTTGTGGAAAGTACCAAAAAGCTTTCTGATAGAAAGAGACAGGCAGAGAGCGAGAGAGAGCTAGATTGAGAGAGCAAAATGAAATAAATGTTCAAATATATTTGTGCATCAGACTATGAGAGGAAGAGAGCAATGCAGAGACAATATGTAATCCCGAGAGAAGTGGATGGATGAACTCACTGGTAACAGCAAGGTAGGTGTTGGTCTGCACCTCTCCCGCCTGATTGCGGGCAAAACACTGGAACATTCCGGTGTCATCAGGCAGAAGGCCGTTCACCTGCAGGCTGCCCCCTGCCAGCACTCTGTAGCGCGGGGTCTTCACTGGGCTGATGGAAACTGCATCCTTATACCATACAATATCAGGCTGAGGGACTCCTGAGAGAAGCATATGTACACTACCAATCAAAAGTTTAGACACGCCTACTCATTCTTTATTATTACAGTTTTCCACAATTTAGAATAAAAGGCATCAAAACTATGAAATAATACAAATGAAAATGATGTACTTAAATATGGTATTATATTAATTATGATATTACCATATGATTATATATTATCCTCATGCTACCCCACGTACACATGCCTGGACGTTGTATTTTGGCATCGCTATATGCAACGCATAATTTAATTTAATTTAAACTGACTGATCTCAGTTCAGATGACCCTGGGCTATCAGTAAAGGGTTAAACTTTCGACAGTCATGTGACAAAACAACATGGCGCTGATCAAAGTGGAGTGTTTCTTTGGGAGAAACGCCAACAAAACTACATATTTTAAGAAACCTAATTACATTTTTACATTGAAACCTGTTTGAGTCAAAAGATTAGAGTCTCTAGTTTAATTCGATATGCCATTTTTTAAAATTTGAGTGATTTATCACGAAACGCCCTGCTGCTAAAAACAACGTAAACTAATGTGTACTTGAGCACATTTTCCCCTTAGAAATCCTATATTTACTGTGCATTATCACTATGAGAATATTTGGGTTCATCCAAATCTGAAAATGTTGCTTTCAGAGGCTTGATATGGAGTTAGGATAAAAATAAGATGCATTTCGAACTGTTCTAAAACCAGAGCAGACAACATACTGGAGGTTAAGTCATTTACTAAGTAGTGAGCAAGGGAGCAAAGGAGTATCCTATAGCTCTATATGCTTTAATGCATTCACTCCTAAATTATGACAAAAAGTTCAGTTTCAAGCTGCAGATGATGTTTGGACCATTCAACATGTTTGGCAGACATGGGACAATGGTAATCAGTACATAGAGTAGATTCAGGATTTATAATGTATATTTTTATTTTAACATGGTTGGCAGTGATTGGATGATGCTGGACAATACTTTGAATCAGAATTAATTATACTAATTTCTGATGTAATCCAAAACATGAATAACCAACACTCCTAAAAACATAATAAACATTTTGATACAAAATAAATAAATAAATAAATAAAATACAAATACAAATCTGACTTTCTATAGCTTGGTATTATTTAAAATTTCACAACTTATTCCAGCTGTCCTCATATGTAGCCATTCATTTTTAGAAGTATTTGCTTTAATTATAATTTTTTTGCATGTTTGCTACTAGTTACAAATCAAAAAGGCACAGCAGTCACGCTCAGGTCTTAGGAGGTGTAGAATTATGTAGTGTCCAAAATTTTTTAAACAAATCGAAACTTTTTTTTTTTTTTTACGTCTTCAAAGTAGCCACCCTTTGCCTGGACTCCAGCTCAGTTTATGTTCATAAAATATGCTCTGACTGGCATTTGTTTGTCACTTTAGAGAGCATGTCGCTGTCAGTAAGGTAAGAACAATTACTTGAGATCCCACCTTTGGCCTGGCAGGGTATATCCACAACTTTCTCCATCTCAGCTGTGATGTGTTTGTCTGGTTCCTTAACAAACTGAGGTGGTTCTGCAGAAGAGAGAGGGCAGGTTAGGGTTGTGACCGCCACATGTGCACTTTCAGAGCAGAACACTACAGACAAACAGCATTTCTGAGAATTCTGAGGATTTTTGAGAACATCCTGCATAGACCATCTGGTTTAGAGCTCCAATAATAGAACTTTGCTAATGAGACAATTTTTTTTTTTTTTTTTTTTTTTGCTAAGGGGGACATATCGTTCATCACTCTTTTCAAATATGAGTTTTCACATAAAAGATGCACTATGAAAGCAAAAAAGTGTATCTCCACAGTCCATCCAGAAGGAAACTGAGTTCCTAAAAACACAGCCTTCAGAATGCATCATGGTTATGATGTCAATACATACAGTAAGTTAAGTAATTTATTAGCACATAAAATAATAATAATAATAAATAAATAAATAAATAAATAAATAAATTCATTCAAGTTGAGCCTGAAGTGCTGTACAGCAGGAACACATCATATTATATATCTGTACTATAGTATAATAATATTATAAATATTGTATATAAGAAAATATTTCAAAAACTAATGGGAACAAATACGTTGAAAACACATGATAAAAAAAAATGAGCAGAAAAGCAAGAAAAGTATTACAATCTATCAGATACGTAATAAGAATAAACACAGGGTGGAGAAAGGTCATGTTAAACTAAATTATAACCATTTTAGGTGCAAGAGAGCATGACTAAAATTATACTTTAAGTGGAATATAAGAAAAGAAAAAAGAGAGAGAATACATTAAAATGGCCAGATTAAAAAACCATTCTGTAATCTCCAGTCCATGTTGGATCTACATTCTCACAGAGGCTTAAATCGTATTTCAAGTTTATCAGACAAAACTGTTACTTGTCCATCATACAAAGCTTTGTATAGTTCTAGTGTCAGCCATATGCAGTACAATCTTACAGTAAACATGTTTACATGCGTGCATCCTGTATATGTATATTACCCAGCACATGAAGGTATGCTCCAGCACTGACAGAGGGCACGCTGCTGCTACGGAGAACAGCTTCACACTCGTAGAAGCCAGAGTCACTGACCACCGGACTCAAAATCGTCAGTCTACGGTTAAAATCACTCAGTCCACTCCTCACCAGAATGCCATCCTTCTTCCAACTGATACTCAACTTTATTAATGGCCTTATAGAGAATTAAAAAGGAAAGAAAGGGTCATTGCCAGCCATTAAGCTTTTGCTTTTCCAACTAATTAAATTTAAAGGAATGTTACGTATTCAAACATCTAAAGCTCTGTTGACGACATCTGTGACATGCTGTTGATTACCACAGCAAATAATTCTGGCTTGTTTCTCAGTTTGTAAAATGCATTCCTGGGAACAGATATGTTAATAAAGCAGTAAAGTTGTCAAAATCATCTTTTTAGGGGCAAGACTACCGTTCAGAATAGTTCAACTATACCTTTAACACGAACAATGCTTATCCCTTGTAGATATCCTTTCCAAACAGTGTGTATTTTAACATTAATCATGTTGCAATGCCTTGCCCTTTAGACTTCCATTGTAAGATTTTTTTACATTTTTTTTTTTAATTTATTTTTTTGCAATTGTGAATTTTGTAGATTGTTGTTACAAACTGAGGGATGATTTGAAACTATTTGCTGCGGTAATTGACAAAATGTCATGAATGCTCCCCATAGAGCTCAACTTGTATTAAATCTGGAACATTCCTTCAAAGGTAGGTTTGCATTTCCTCAAGGAAATATCAGTGCTTGCAAGGTGATCAATGACATCATTAGTAAGAATTCGAATGGCACCTTTAATTGTATATGTCATAAAAAAATACAAAGTAAAACGTTTAAAACTATAAAAATTAAAATACAAAGAACACAAAAAGCTGAAATTATCTGCATAGCATAATTTGAATGGGGTCTGAAGTTTTGAGAACTGAAATCATTAGAGAAAATGTATAAGATGACAGATAAAAATACAGTTCTTGACTTGCAATCACTGTAATTAAAATCACTGTCTTTTCATTCAAACTGCTGGGCAATTAGAAGTCAGTCACCTTGCATTAGGGATGGGTGATACCACTTATTTTCTTTTCGATCTGATACCAAGTACTTTTAGGCCATTATCGCCGATATCGATACCAATACTGATACCTCTAATAAATTTAAATTTTTACGAATTCTTTGGATAAAATTAGTAAAACCATGGTTAATTGTATCAAAACCTTGGTTACTGCCAAAAAACAAAACAAAAACATGGTTACTACAGTTGTGGTTACTAGTCATGGTAAATACAATATTACTACAGTAAATCCATGGGTAGTTTTCATAAGGGTATCATTTATTAACGAGGATTAAAGATCATTATCAGTGTTTTAACAACTCTGAATTTAAATAAGCCTGTAAAAATGGTCACACAAGCCCATTATAATACATGTCATGCCTAGGTTTGTCATTACTTGGTGTGAATAACTCCAGATTCTGTTTTTCTGTCATTACCTCAGGAAAGCACTGCTCCCTCTTTGAACGAGCGCTGTGACTGAAAGGGTGAGAGCTGTCTGCTAGTGTATTTTAGCATTTCTGTGCGTCAAGATGAGCGGAAGAAAAAATTGTTCGCTCATATTTATTCTTTTCCACTTCGAAGCTTATGAGATGCATTAATATTCATGTTTTCTAAATAATAAGATCACTAGTTAAAAAACAACAACTTCAGAATCCATATTTTTATGTGAGGATCGATATTCTTGATACCACATCAGTATCGGAAGTATCGATACTTTAGTATCGATCCGCCCATCCCTACCTTGCATTGGCCACACACTCCATGGTGACCTCAGAGGTTCCTGAGATAACGCTGGTGTTTCTTGGTGGGATCACAATGGTGGGAGCAATGGGGTCTGCAGGACCACCAACATCTAGAGAAGGAGAGAGAGATGTGAGAATGTGAAAGCGGTGCGAACATGACCAGGTGTATTATGAAACTCAGGTAAAAGACATTATCGATTGAGTGTTTTTAATAGAAGTCTGATCTGTCATCTTCAGGTGTGAGTGTCAGCGATAGATGTGAGTGTGTGCGTGAGTGTGCGTGTGTGATGTTGCCAGCAGAGACAGTTGCTGTAAAGCTTTGATACCCAAATACAGCTTCTGGGACGGACTGTCCTTTACACACACACACACACACACACACACACAACATTATTGCTAAATTATATTACATAGTTCATTACATGTATCCCGGCAGATCAGAGGTGAAATTTCTACTGTGTGGCGTTAATTGTAAGTTAAAGGGTCAAGACACGAGGAATCAAATTGTCCTTGATCTTTTGATATATAAGAGGTCATTGTACTATAAAAACATAATGTAAGTTTCAGAACTGAAAACTTCCTCCTCAATAAAAAACAAAACAAGAGAGTATTTATTTTTAACCAAGCTGTAAAAAAACGGCTCGTTTGGAATTTGTGGAACTTTGGAAGGACCAAATACATCTGCATATGCAACATCTATTTTTCCGTCATTACACCCTTGGCCCTGCTCAGTTGTGCTTAGTCAGTCACACTCGTGAAGAGGAGAGAGATGGGGCCTTTCATGGGAGATTCATCCAAGTAGACTTACACAGGACACCTTCATGTGCCTGTCTGTATTTAAATGTTTTTCTACATAAACATGCACAGACAGACGTCTTTGACCGCTTGATACATATCACCGGCTGCTTTTAGGAGACACGGTGTCAAGTTATAACTCTAAATAGGAGAAGTTCTCTGTCATTCAGCTGAGCACAAACGCATCATGGATGCTTTCTTTCGCCCATCTGCACTATTTTTAGCTGTTGGTGTATGAAAACATGATGGAATGATACTGAAAACTGGATGTGGATGTGTCTTCAGCATATTTTAGAGTGGATTATATGTTCGGTTCTTACCAGTCATAATACTATTCAAGCTTTGCAAAGGAACTCTTATTGAAGGATGGGGCAGATAAAACACTTGGACGCGATCGCAAAAACCGTGAGTAAACAATTTAATTCATGAATATTTCATATGTCATGACTGTGTGATAGTTTATGGTGCTGACATCCTGTTTACGCCGGGCTCGTCTGTCCGTTGACTCGACGCAATGGCTTGAGGCTGTCTACACCTGGCGCGTCGACACAAACTTTCTAAACTGTTTATTTGTTTTGTTGTGTTGTTGGCAGTTTTGCGTGCAGTGCAAAATGGAACAGGACATCTGTTTATTGTCGGCGCAACGCAACTCGCCGCAACAGATGCTTTCATGGTAGACAGCATCATTGATTAGAATTACTTTTTTTCTTCTGCTGAGCACAAAGAGTTTTAGAAAAATATCTCAGCTCTGTAGGTCCATACAAAGCAAGTGAATGGTCCAAAAGCACATAAAGGCAGCATAAAAGTAATCCATAAGACTCTAGTGGTTAAATCCATATCTTCAGAAATGATATGATAGGTTTGGGTGATATTTAAGTCATTCTTTACTATAAATCTCCACTTTCACTTTTACATTCTTCTTTTGTTTTTGGCGATTCACATTTTTGTGCATATCGCCACCTACTGGGCAGGGAGGATAATTTATTGAAAAAAAATTCTTAAATATTGATCTGTTTCTCACCCACACCTTTCATATCGCTTTTGAAGATATGGATTTAACCACTGAAGTCTGCCATTATATGCTTTTTGGACCTTCATAAATCTGGCCATCATTCACTTGCATTGTATGGACCTGCAGAGCTAAAATATTTTTTCTAAAAATCTTCATTTGTGTTCAGCAGAAGAAAGTCAGACACATTTGGAATGGCATGACAATTTTCCTTTTTGGGTGAACTATCCTTTTAAACCTTAAACCCAACCAAGAGTGTCATAAAAGCTAATATTAGATGTCAAATGGAATTGCTGAAGCAACGACTCCATTTTGTGGTTGTTCTATGACACTTTCGGCTCACGTGTATCTGTGTGTGTTTAAACGTACTTTCTACAGACAGTGTTATGGGCTGGCCCGTCTTGTTTTCTCCATTCTTGTCATTTACAGCTTGTACGTAGTATCTTCCTGCATCTGGGGCCACTGTGGACAGGATGACCAGTGTATTGTCCAGGGTGATGGCTCTGTGAAAAACCAGCAAACAGAATCACAGTCAACAGTTCACAAAGACACACTGTAAGATTCAAATGTCAGATTCAAGCACAGATTTATAACACTGAATCAGAGAGTTCACAATTAAACCGAATGCCAAATGTTCAGTTTTGCGCTCAAGGCTTATATTTACATGATAAATTCCCCACTGATATTTTAGTGACTGTTGAGTGCCAATTCATTGCCATCTCATTATGCCTATTCATATACACAAAGAAAAAGTCTTTAAAAAAAATGACAGTTTTGAATATTCCTTTTGTTTTTGTTTTTTTTGTTTTTTTGCTGTTTTTCATCGTTGTTGAAACTGTGACTCATTCCGACATAATACACAAAGAGATGTTATTTTTCCATCTGTCAGTTTCCTCTACATAAAATGCTCCATACATATCACAAACTACCAGTGGCATCAGAAACCTGCAACAGCTGCAGAGATGGAAGGAATTTCTCCATAAAAAAGAGAATTATGTTATCATTATTATTCATTTCATCCATTTTATAGACATTTCAGTCTTTCCATTAAGCCCTTATAAAGTTTAAAACTATTAAAATATATAGGCTAAATAAAACACAGTAGGCACTTTTTATGAATAGGATACACGTTAGAGAATGAAATCTGTGGTAATGAGGTAATTTTTGGTCATTTCTGTCCCACTAGCTTTTCAGAAGAATAAACCTATGCATGGCTTGCTTATAGTTTATAGTCACTGCATGTTGAGATGATATAGGAGAAAATATTTTAACATTAAAAATACGCACTCCAGCTTTATTTTTATTTATTTTTTTATCAATTTTATTTAACTTCAAGGTTTATTTAATGTATATTTCTACTAAAATGGTTACTGTAAAATGGTTATGGGATGAAAAACTGCAAATATCATATACAATAAATGTGAAATAAAACAGCTCATGTATTTTTTAGTTTGACCCCCTAATGTTGATGATCAAGATATTCTAAATGACCTTACACTGAAAAAAAAAAAAAAAGCATTTATACGTAAAATAATTTTTTATGCATTTCAGACCTTGTTTTGTACCCTATTATTGGAAAGTGCCAGTAAACAGCCATGTATTGTGCATGTAACCATTGTTTCCCCTCTTTAGCAGTACATTCACACATCCTGCACTGAATAACCAGCCATCTCCCATCTCCAACCGACCGCTCCATTGCTGTCCACTGGGCCGATGCCTGACACTTGCCCCATGGAGTGCCAATTACTGTGCCTCCTTTGTTTACAATCAATGTTTTCTCATTATGAGTGTGTGTTGGAAAATTGAGGAAGAATTGTTCGTTCTGCGCGACTGCCCTCAACCCGTTGTGCACACCAACAGTCTTTAAGTTGGCACCCTCGTTCCTCTGGCTCAGCTCCTCTGGGGAGTGGAATGCTAATAGGAATGTGTCATTCTCGCTGCTGGAATACCAAATGTGTGCTGGAGCCCCAGAGCTGTTTCTGAGTAAGGCTGCAGATGCTTACTGATAAAGTCAGCATATTTTGAGGCACAACTGACAGATGTTTCACCCAACTTTCCTTCTCTCTTGGATGTACAACTGTAAAGGACTATAATGTAGCTGACTGGATTGGTATTGCGTACGTTTTTTCATATAACACCCTCAAAGGTATGTTCGGGGCTCAATACATGTTATGCTCAATCAACAGAATGCTGACACAGTTGTTTCCACAAAAATAATTTTAACTCGTCCCTTGTTTATATATATATATATATATATATATATATATATATATATATATATATATATATATATATATATATAGGCTGTCGATTTTACGTGATAATTCTGTGCGATTAATTATTTTAAAAGTAAAGTATTAAAAAAAATAACTCAATTAATACAATTAATAAGGAATATTCCTTCCATATGAGCAAATCAAGCATGGAGTATCCCCTGTTTTATCCAGGGGCAGTAAGTAAAACTTGCTGTAGAGGCAATGCGCAGCTTATACAGACAGAGAACAAACCACACTTACCGGTTGTGTCTAGAAAGGATCCCTGTCTCGTCAATCTCGTGAGATTCTTACACATCGCTAATTTGAAGTCGCACAGCAACGAGGAGAACTTGTGAAAGATTATTTTAAATTGTCTGTTTTGATGATCAATTCAAGCTTTACAATAAATATTTCACATAATACATTTGATAACTTTAGATTTATGTCTGCTACTTTCGGTCATCAGATATTGTTGGTCACTGGAGAAGTACATCAATTAGCTCAGTTGTTCAGAGTTTGACTAGGTGGTCAAGGGTTAACATATTCGCCCCTTGTATAAGTCCCGTTTTCTAATCCACTCAGACGCAATTTTATAATTTAATAAAACAAAGATGGCATCTGCACTTCAGTGGACGTATATCTTGAGTGGGGACACATTTGTTTGCATTTTCTTTGCGATTCGCTGCACGAGCTGTGGAACAAAAACAAAATCTCTTCAATATTTGTTTTACATTTTCCAGTTCTTTAAACAGCAGCTAGTTTTTTTTTTTTTTTCAACACAAACACTTTTTAATTCATGAATTACTATTAATGTCAGTTAAGTCACAATGACAGAATCTAAGATTTGAAGTAAAGAAACATAGGGTGCTGTATGAGATTTCAAGAAGACAACAGGATTTCTTAATAATAATAATAATAAGGCAAAGGCTATTTGCACTAACTGTAAATAGCAACATCTTTGCACTAAGTGCAAATAATGTTAGACAGATACTATTTGCACCCCTAATTAAATACTAACGGCATCACTGCAGTGTGTTTATTGTGAGTCCCACATACAACCTACACCACCCTATCACTGCGAGGAAATCAACATTTATATTCATTTTATTTATTATTATTAGAAGTATTAAAGAAACATATTAAGAGTGGAGACAGGAAACAGGATGGGTAAAACTGGGTCAAAGGATCGACTAGAACGCAGGTCTACCATCTTATCACACTAAGCCATTGGAGAGACACTCAAGGAGCAGATTGTCTTTCATTTCTTTGTTTCCACCAGACTATTTCAGTGCAAATAGCCACACTATGAGGCAGGTATTTATACCTAGTGCAAATAGTCACTCTATGATAATGATAATTATAATACTAATACTACTAATAATAATGTTATATTATTGAAGTTTCTAATGCTTTCCATAATTAATACGCTGAAATGTGAGCAAAAAAGCACAGGCGTAAGGATCTTAACAGAATGCACATGCGCGAGAAGTTGACGAGAGAGGGATCCCTTCTAGACATGACCGCACTTACCGAGAGCAGACAACACAAGATGAGGATGTACATGTTCTTGCTTTCAAACACAGCTTGATGGAGTGCAAATCCGAAGTCAGGGATCTCAAGACATGTTTTTCTGAGTTTCAAAATTCGTTTAACTTGACATAGCGATTTTGTCTGTATTTTTTGTCTGACGCAGGTGTACATTGAAGCATCCTTAGACAACCCTTAAATCTATCTCGGACTGACTGAAGAATTCAATTGCAAAATGGATTGCTGTGAAACATAGGCCTATGTTAGGCTTATGTTCAATAATATGGAAATAAACAATATATTGGATTCTCAAGCCACTTTTTGCATTGTCTTTTTATAATGCTTCACTTGTGTGCCAAAATAATGTAATACATTTTAATTAGCTGTATTATTATTTTTAAAATATATTTATTTTATTTATAATTATTTAAATATAACAATGAATATATTGAATTATTTTTTTTATTTTTTTGATGGGCTTTCTTAGCAAATACATATGTACGTGATTAACTGTGATTAGTTCGATTAATTAATTGGTATACCATGTAATAAAAATAAATAAATAATTAAAAGTAAATAATGTTGAAGCTGTGGCCTAATGGTTACTGCAGATGCTCCAACACATTAAGCTGTGGTGCTCATTTGGGCAACATGAGTTCGATTCCAGCTTGCAACATTTCCTATCCTTTTCCAATTGATAAGTGGTATTGAGGCCAAAAAAAAAGAAAAAGTGTGCTAAATAACCAATTACATACATTGTGTATACAGAGAGTTGCAGAACTGCTTATAGCAAGCTGAATCATCAACAAAACAACTCAAACACACTGTCAATATTAAACCCATGGATTAATAACGATGTTGGATAAATATTCATAAGTATCTGCCTAATTAAAATTAATGTAGTCCCAAAACCGGCCATGATTACACCACTCCAAACACTTCAGCACCTATAGCAAAGACAACACAGAAAGAATACACATTAGCTCTGTTCCAAAACCTAGTGAGTTGCCTAAAGCCTGGTTTATACTCAATGCAACCACTTCTTCGCGAGGGTTCGTGCGCACAAAGTGACATCAAGACAGCGTTCGACTGGCCTCCGCAAAGTTCTGTTTTGCGCAGTCGTGCACATGCCAGTTTTTTTTTTTTTTTACCTTTCGCGTGGTGCCTGCGCACTGCTTCAATCCAATTCGATGAATTCAAGGAAAGGGACAGGGCAGATGTGCCTGTGCTTTTGAGGCAGAGTAAAGTTCTCCGCGGCATCCATGCACAACTCACCACGCGCCCCACCGAGGGCGAGGACCACATTATAGCGACCGCGAGGAGATTACTCCATGTGACTCTACCCTCCCTAGCAACAGGGCCAATTTGGTTGCTTAGGAGACCTGGCGAACAATAGTATTTTGATTAACTAACATTAACAAAAATTAATAAATGATGTAAAATCTATATATTTTTAATTGTTTGTTTACGATACCCTTATGATGCATTAACTAATGTTAAAGAATGGAAACTTACAATTATTTAAAAAATAACAGACATTACATTAATGATTTCATCAGTGCAATTTGGCTTGCTTAAAAGCAAATATCATCTCATATTTCTATGCGTTGCTTAAAATTACCTTTACAGCAGCACCATTAAGACATTAAGTTGCCGAACAGTCAGCTGTCAAAGGATATTACATCAACCTTCTGAAATGATTAATGAATGCTGTATGAATAGTGCAGCTCAACATAGAGGGATGACATAAGACCAGATAATCGACTTTAATATATCTCCTCATGCACAATCTTGGTCTCAAATTTCTCCGGGTTTCGACTCATGTTGGATCGCTGCAGACGGTTAAAAAGGGTGAACGGCTGTGGTGTGATGATCAGCAGTGAATATTTCACTCTGCCTGGGTAATTGTGTGGCAGGTGTCAGGAAGAAAGCCACACTGCTGCTGAATTATGGATTGGCAGAAGGACACGGCCCATGACTGCAAATTAATCTCAGGTGATTCCCTAAACCTGAGCACACAGAGTGAGAATAAAGATACAGACTGAGCAGACCGAGCAGCTAATGAGGCAGTGAAGAACACACACACTCACATTTATACATTGTTATCTCCTTATAGACCCATTCACATTAGTTTAATAAACAAGCAATCACATTTACAAACACACACACACACACACACACACACACACACATTTTGTATGCACATACTGTACATTGTTATTGCCTTATAGACCCATACAGGTTTATAAACTCAAACAACCACATATACATACGCACACGCACACGCACACACACACACACACACACACACACTGCATGCATACAACCACAAATTGACAAAGCTGACTGACTGATTTTTGCACATGTCCCACATTACCCATAAATATTGCACATATACATATTTCTGAAAGACAGGCATGAATATAAAATAAGATTAAACCCATCAACCCATTTTACAACAGTGAGAACATATGACAGATTTTTAATAACAAACTTATTATACTTGGCAAAGGACATGTAACCCAGATATCCCCATACAAATTCTTATATATTGTCAGGAATTCTGACATAATTTGGTAAATATATTCCTTAAATCCATCATGACACCGGAATATATAGTGAATTAATATAACATATAAAATTGAGTGATACAGTATTTTTCTTTCTGGTTTTTCCATCTAAGCAATCAAACTTATGATTTTCACCTGATAGACGATAAAATGGGTTAAAAAAATCCCACAGATTTACATTGAAAGAGGGACCCGAGTCATATGTAGGGACTACAATCTCATAGAGACTTTTTGGGGATGGGCTCTTTTGCCTTGGTCCAGTAAGCAAACACCTAGCAACCACCCACAACACCCTAGCAACCGCATATCAACACACTCAAAACCACTCAGAACACCTTAGCAACTGCATACTAACACCCTGACAATCACCCGTAATACCCTAGCATCATTGCAGTGACTATTGCACAGGCAAGCACCACTCACATTTTCTTCAAAAAATTAAAAAAGCTAGAACCTGTTTCCACCTGTCTTTCCTGCCACTCACTCACTCACACTCACACTCTCACTCACTCTCTCTCTCTCTGATATGTTTGTACATGTGTTTGTTATATGTCAGGGGTGATTGTTATTATTAGTGACTGTTGTAGGAATTTGTCGAATCACAGAACTGAGAAATTACTTTGACTGTGAGTTGGGTTTTATCTTCAAAGGTATTTACCTGATTCAGTTCAGTGATCCTACCTACTGTAGACACCATTTTAAGGCATCATTGGTGGCTTCCCAAAGGTTCCAAAAGGTAGGCAAAAAAGGCTCCGATACACTCACTGCAAACCTTGTTCGAGAGTTCTGGCAAACTTGCTGCAAATTCACCTCTCAATATTTTCACATTTTTCACAACTCTTCATTGTTGCAAAAGGTTTGCTGCAGGTTCACCACTACCTTCACCGCTACTTGTCAGAACTCTAGATATTTTGTAATGGAAGTTCTTCTTCGTTCTTCGCTCAGAGCAAGAAAGAAGGTTGAAACAGCTGAGCAATGGTATGCTGTTTGCAAACATTCGGACCCCATCCATGCCACTGGAGCCGGTGTTTAAAAGGGCATTTAAATACTAGACACACTCTGACAAGAAACTACATGTAAAACCAATGTAACAATAAAACATGTTAACAATGACTACATGCCTCATTCTATGAATATAATCCACTTGAGATCAGTAAAAGAAGCTGTTTTAACCATTCATTGATGATTTAAAGTAATATATGTGCAGTAGACCATGTGTAATTTGTCGTGTTTACATTCTGCATTAATGGGGCTAATGCTAACATGCTATACTGAATGCTATAATATGCACCAAATAACTAATTGTTATGGGTTTCAGAGTAAAAACTCTTGCCGTCAAAGTAGAGCACTGAGTCATAACAGCCTATCAGGTGGACCAATGGCAGTAAAAAGGTGTTTACTCAAAACCACCACAAAAAACTCTGGCCAGATTTTATCGAAATTATCATACACCCATTCTTTTTTCGAATTAACTAAAAGTACATCATCGCCTTAAAGGAATAGTTCACCCAAAAATGATTTTTTTTTTTTTTTAAACAAACCTATCAATTTGCTTCAGAAGACATTAATTGATCGACTTAATAGAAATATGCCTTTTGGTCTGTCAAACAGCCAGCAGCCTGATGGCACCCATTTACTTGCACTGTATGGACAAACAGAGCTGAAATGTGCTTATAAAAATCTTAATTTCGGTTCTCCTGAAAGAAAGACATACACATCTGGCTTAAAGGTAAATAAATCATGAGAGGATTTAAATTTTTGGGTGAACAAACCCAAAGATCAAGACTTTTGGCTAAAGGAAGCACTACATGTAGCCTACGAGGAGAAGGCAATTCCAGATACCCTTACAAAAATCGGAAGTTCATGGCAAATTTGCCGTAAACTTGCCACATTTTCACATGTAAATGAGCTTTGCGGTAACGTTCACCACTACCGGTGAAGAGCTGCAAACTTCTGAGGTGAATCACAAGCTCATGTGTGGCAAGACTGTGGCTAGTTTGCCAGAACTCTAAATTTTTTGTAAGGTAATGCTCAATGAAAATATTCATCCAAGATGGCGGATGAGTTAAGATACATTTTGATTGCAAATATATTTATATTTTTTTCAATGCTAAATGATTTCAATACAAATAGAGCAATCTGATTAAAATTGTATCCAATATTTGTGCGTGCTGTAGATTTTATGCTTATAAGAGTCTCGCATCGTTAGCTTAGCAAAATGCTAACGTCAAACTTGAGTCTCACATGCACTCGGGGTGAGGAGCACAATTTGTCTTGCCTGCTGAGTTGTTGTCTATGTAGAGCATTTTAAACCAATCCCTTATGAGGTTCCATTTCCGTAATTTTCTTAGTAGGCTGCTGCCTATGAGGGCAGCAGGCAGGATGCCAGCTCACTGGGTTTTGGAGCAGAGCATGTGTGAGCCTGTGCTTGTACAGTATGTGTGTACGTGTGTGTGTGTGTGTGTGTGTGTGTGTGTGTGTGTGTGTGTGTGTGTTGTGTGTGTGCTGACCCAGTATAACAGTTATATGTACACACTGGCAAGTGGGATGGCATTTGTCAGTGCAGTGCTCTTTCTCCTCTCTTTAGGGAACAGTAGAGTCTGCAGTCAATGACCTCTATTACACTTAGACAAATACAAACGGCACAAACCACGGTCTCTTTAGTGGGAATGGGATCTCGGGTGAATATCACACACTAACACACAGTCGCAGTCATGGTAAATATATCAGGGAACACTTACACATACTGACAGAAAACACACACACACACAGACAGACACACAGACAGACACACAGACAGACACACAGACAGACACACACACCATCCAAAAACACAAGACCAATATAAGCTGAATAGAGGCGGTCAAATAAAACTGACAGACAGAATATGTTTGAATGTTCCAGGGGAACGCTCAGGAATGAAAAACAAAAAACACATACACAACCAACACCTGTCTCACAAACAAAAGCTAATGATATTTCTACAGCCAATATCTGCAGTTTTTTGGCTGCAGGAAAACAGAACTAGTCCTTCTGGTGCCATCAGTGTCTGTTGAATCGAAATCCTTTCTGACACTCTAGTCAGATATATTCATGCCTCGAATAAAGCCATGTTTTTACCACCGACAAAAACACAACCTGAGCCAGACCATGTGTCTTAAGCATTTAGCCCCAACCATGCCTGCCTAACTGCTCTACGTCTGATATGTCCAAGGGAATAGATTAAACGCTTGGATCAAACACCCTTGGACTTTGTGACCTTTAACATCTGCTGTGGAATGATGTTATGAATTTTTAATCCTGATTCAGTCTTCTCACTGAACATGAAAATTCCAATTTCTATCAGAATTTGGTCATATTCTGATTGTATAAGGTGCTATAAGCAATTATGTTTTGAAATGACATGTTTTGGCATAAAATTTCCCTACTACCTCTTTGTGTTCCATTTGAGATTATACTACCCTTTGAACATTTCATACACTACATGGCTAAGTCCATAGTTTACTGTATATGTGCACAGAGTATATATAGTATATATAATTTGAGACACAACTACACAGTTTGGTAAACATGAGTGACAACCACATTTTATATATGAAGTGACTTCGAATTTGACAATTCAAGAATAACTCCTTTTAGTAAGAATGTAGCCAATGTGTCTCGGCACAAGAACTATCTGAAAAACTCTTAACAAACACATGGTTAAGGGCATCCTGTTTTTGAAAAGAGAAACTAGATGATGAGACTGTCAAATGAGTAACCGTTATCCAAACGCCAAAGGCTATTCACCTCTTATCTAAACTGAATTAGACCTGAAGGGAATTGAATAAAATAAAATTAAAAAAAATAAATAAAAATAAAAACAGAATAGCACCGTTTGGAGTGGAGCTGCTCCTGGAATGTGTTTACTATCAGAGGTTCTGATTATACACAATCAGCCCTCTCAAATAACACAACAAATCAAATGCAGCCAGTGGAAAAGGGCCTTTCAATTGCATTCCCATTCAGTAATGAAAGACTAATGGCTATTGCAGTTAAATCACTGCCTTTCAAGCCGCTCTCTCACTCCCTGTAGGCAGGAAAGTAATGAAGGGAGGGTGTTGTCTCATACCATACCAAAACAGACAAGACTGCTGTGGGACACACTGGCTGATGGTCAGAGAGACTTAAGAACGGTCTCTAGACTTCAGAATCACTTTCTTGTCATTATTGTTTTGTTATCAACAGGTAGACAGATGGAATGACTGGAATGGAGAAGAGACAGTCCCAGTTGCAGCCTCTCCGTACGAAATTGCCTTTTAAAGGGAAACTGGAGTCAGGGGAGCATGGAGAGAGAAGGAATATGGCTTCTGCTGCACAAGCTTTACCAATCTAAGTTCAATTTACAACAAAATCTGTTCATTTTCTTCTTGTCCAATGTGAGAATAAGAAAGAAAGGAATAAATGAAATAATTTGGTTGATGGGCAAATGTTGGTCAGACTTCAATGGGTGCACATGCACAAAAGATGAAGAGTTCTGAGTGAGTAAAAATGTGTTTCATGAGTTCTTATAACTCTCGGCTACTTATTAAAACCACCTCTTATAGGAATATTTCAGGTTTAATACAAGTTAAGCTCAATCGACAGCATTTGTGGCATAATGCTGATTCCCACAAAAAATTATTTTGACTCGTCCTTCCTTTTCTTGAAAAACAAAAATTGAGGCTACAGTGAGGAACTTAAGGCATGGTCACACATACCTCTGCACGGTGAAATTCCACAAGCAAAATACCGTCATCTTAATGGGAATCTGTGCGATCGTGAATTTTGCATAATGGACTACCGGTGGCAAAGAATTCCCCCTCGTGGATTTAGCGTAAAGTTCAAGTTTGGTGAACTTTGCACGAATTTTCACCGCGTTGACCAATAGGAAGTTGTTTTTTCGTTTGGAGTGGGAGGTGCTTTGTACACAGCTACACTGAAAATTCACAATGGACATGGATATCATTTTAGTGGTGAGTTTTTTTGTTTGTTTTTTTTTTTGCTGATTTCACACGTGCTCAGCATCCGCATTTTCGCCCGTGGAATGTCGACGTGCAAAGGTATGTGTGACCACACCTTTACAATGGAAGTGAATGGGGCTCATTTTTGGAGAGTTTAAATACAGAAATGTGAAGCTTATAATTTTACAAAAACACTTACATTAATTATTCTGCTAAAAAGTTGTTTAAATCGACATTTTTACAGTCATTTTGGGGTTTGCTGACATCACATCTTCATGTCAAAGTTGTAAAATTGACTATAACTTTACACAGAAAACTTAGTAAGCAATTTTATCACACTAAAATCATGTTAACACACATATTATTTATGTCTTGTGGCTACACTTTTGAAAAAGTGAGTATTTTAACATTTACGGCTTGGCCCCATTGTAAGTGCCTCACTGGAACCCAGATTTTTGCTTTTTTTAAGAAAAGGAGGGGCAAGTCAAAATTAATATTTGTGGTAATCAACATTATGCCACGAACGCTGTCGATTGAGCTCAACTTGCATTGAACCCAGAATATTCCTTTAATATTGTATGCACTTGTCATTATCTGGGTTTCCATCTACATATTTTAATGTGAATTTTGGAAAATCTAAAACTAAATTTGCAGCTTGGAATGAAACCTCACTATTGACTATTTTCTGTTTGAATTTAAAATGCTAAAAGAATGTCAGACCTAGTGTCTGTAAGGGACTCAACATGGAGGCGAATCCATATGCAAGAAGTTTATTATAATTAGCAAACAAATCCAAGACACATGGCAGAGACGTAATCGTTGAAGCAGGCAATGTTGTCGTTACACACGTAATCAGTCCAACCAGGCAAAGAGAGCAAAACAGTAATCCAATATCAGTAAATCCGTAAAGCAGACACAATAGTCATAACAAGTAGGCAATAAACAGGCATTGAGAATAACACTTGGTAAGGCAGTGAAACTGGCAATACTTCACAAAGTCACAATGGAAGAGCATGGCTATTTATATGGTTCAAACAGGAAGTAACCATAGAAGAAATGGTACAGTGTCAGTATTCAGGAGAGGGCTCACTCTGGTGGTCGGCTGAAGGGATACCAGCCTCATTCGTTACAGTGTCTATGTAAAAGCATTATTTCTTTTAGGTCAAGAAAGTGTCTATCTACAGAGAGCCTAATGTCATTATTGATCTTATTTTCTTATTTAATGCCCGTAGTCTTATGGTGCACAATTTATCCAATAACTACTGTAATAATATATATTAACCAATAATATAAATCCTGATCATACATTATTTACTAATTCATTTAACTTTTAAATAGTAAACTAAATGCACTGAGAATGCCGGCCCATGATTTGAAAAGCATAAAAGTTAATCTATTATTTATACTTTTAATGTAACATAAATGTAAATTTTTTTGGGAAAAAGTTAACGGCACTGTTATTGCACAAATTAGTTCTATAGGAAACCTCAAAGCAAGTACTGGCAAATGTAATTTAAACATTTAAAACAGTGTTTTTCTGTGTGCGAAAGCAAGACATTATGGCACTGTAGAAACATGGCTCACTCCCAAGCATTGATTATCTTGGTCTGTTCTATGGGCTGTGTGATGGCATGATTAAAGGGGAAAGAGATATAGAATGGGCGAAAGCTGAGGTAGAAATATTTGTGCTTCAGAAAACTGTTTACCAACTCCAGGTAGTTTCTACTAAAATGAGGACCACCAAAATGAGTACAATCTGACGAAAAAACTAATTGAGCGAGAGCGAGAGATAAGAATTCACAAATTTAGAGCAGAGACTGTTTTTCATTGTTAGAAGCATTAGGACGGGTGAGCAATCCTCCATGGGCTTCTCGGTCAATGTTACGCTTATTTCCATTTTTCATGGAGTCTTTGAAACTGAGACGGAGGTGCCAATGGCCTGATTAAAATTAAATTAAATGATTTTCTTGCAAAAATTGTATCTGCTCCACTCATTTGCATGAGGTAACCTTGGCTTAGAGCTAGAAGCATTCACTAACTTTGCTATGTGCGAGACACATCAGAGTGAAGGAGCACTATAGGAGGACAGAGAGAGTGTGAGGAATTAGAAATATTTTGAACACATCATTCAGTGGCTTTGCGATGTCAGTTAACACAAAGACTAAGTTTTCCCAAAATTGATCATTTTGTCATCTTTTACTCACCCTCATGTGATTCCAAATCCCTATGACTTTCTCGCTTGGAAGGCCAAATTTTGAGGAGTTTGTTCACTTTAATAATGAAAGTGAATGGGGAAGGGAGCTGACAAGCTCGAAAATGACATCAAACCTGGTGTGACACGTCCAATGCCAGCATCATTTGAGAGCTTAATCAGATTTTCACAATTTCTAAATTTTAATTAATTCAAACAAAGCTATTGTATGGCTTCAGAATACTTGGAATATAACGCACAAGTCTTATGAACCCCTTTTACAATGGGCGACTTTTAGTCATTTTGGAGCTTAACAGCATATCTTTTTCAAAATATCTCCTTTTGTGTTCCATGAAAGAAAGAAAGCCATATGAGTTTGGGACAACATGAGGGTGAGTAAATGATGACATCATTTTCAATCCGGGTGAACTATTCTGCTGTACAAAACCAAAACAGAGTAATAACAACATTAAAACGGAAACTGAAATATTAGGTTCAACGTGTTGTGACTGTCCAACCAAATATGAATTATCTACACATTTGTCTAACTCTGTTTTTGAATATCAGAAAAGTTGTGGCAAACCCGCCTGCCACGGGACAGATTATAGTATGAGAGACAACTTAAACCATATAGTATGGTTAAAACTAAAACTAAAGTTACTGCGTTTTGGCGTTGCAGGGTAATTTTCCTTTAATGAATTCAAACGTAGTAAATCGCCTTCAAGTTTTGCATGCACTAACCCACCCTTTGTATTTGCAAGCACAAGCAACAAGTGTATAGCCACCCAAAAGGGCTATATGACAATAGATGGATGGATAGACGGATGGACAAAGAGATCAAGCGTTAGATAGACAGACAGACAGACAGACAGACAGACAGACAGATCAACAAAGTCTCATGAAAATTCATACATATTTTACGAGTTGGCTATTTCGTATGATTTTGTATGAGTTCGTTCATATAAATTTGTACAATTTCATCACGTGCAAATTCCCAGATGTCTAATGTGGAAGTAAGCGCAAGTTTTGTGCACGAGGCGTTCAGGACATACTTATTAATATTATGCCCTAACCCAAACCCCTTATCTAAACTTAACCAATCAGTAGAGTGTGTAAACATGATAGAAATCTGTTGTGTGTGACAGAAGCAAGTAACTGCCGCGTATTAGATGAAAACTATGTCCAGCGATGTCATTTGCAGTAGTGAAAGTCATAGGAGTACAGTCGTACGATATCATACGAATTAGCCAAATAAAGAAAAGTCATGTGAATCCTTACAATTTTGCCGTGAGAGTGTGTAGGACAGACAGACAGCTAGATAGACAGAACCAAAAGGGAAAGGAACAGAATAGGAAAAATATATATATAAAAACTTACATCCGACTGCTGGGAGGGATTTTGCGTCCATCTCTGAACCATGTAACCTGTGGCTGGGGGAAACAGTGTATGCGTGGTGCTGGTATGACTGCTCCCTCTCCTTGGGATATGGCTTGGACTCGTTCCCCTTCCTCAAAACCTCCCATGTCTATAGACAAACACACGAAGGACACAGAGTAAGCAGAGTACGAAAGCATGTGATATAGCTCATGTGTTAGCAGACTGTTAGCGGTAAAGGGGTAGCTCACCCAAAATTTTTAATTCTTTCATCATTTACTTATCCTCATGTTGTCCCAAACCCACATTATTATTTTGTTTCTTTCTTTTTTTTTCTTTCTTTTTTGGGGGGGAATTCAAAAGGCAGAATGACAGCCTCAGTCACCATTCACTGTCATTGTATGAAATAATAAAACAACAACAACAACAACAATAATAATAATAATAATAATAATAATAATCATAATAATAATCATAATAATAATAATAAATGCAATGGATGTGAATGGTGACTGAAAATCCTACCTAAGATCTCTTTTGTGTTCCATAGAAGAATGAAAGTCATATGTGTTTGGATCTTATTCATTGTTTCAGTTTCTGTCACCATCTGCTTCAGCTGGAGAGCGTTTGACAGACGTGTTCTGACAGCGCGCCAGACATTGTCACAGTTGTTGTCGAACAGAAGATGATATGTGCCAGCTAGCTTTCAGCCATGACAGTGACCAGAAGTGACTCATACGAACAGACGTTCACCGTGCATTAAATCAGCAGCCATTCTTATCTACAACCCTATCTGATTCAGCACAAGAAATGCCCTTACTGCTGGAATGTTGCCGGACATGGGTTTCTAATGCAAATGTAATGCTGAGAATTTAAGAAAGAGTATCTTCAAAATTGCCCTGATCTAATGTTGGTAAAGTCCAAAAATAATAATCTTATTGATTTGCCAAATATAAATCCCCCCAAAAAAACAAAACAAATGGCAATTACAATAATAAATATAGCTGCGAGCAGCAATTAATGGGGTTCAAGCGGTTTAAGGCTTTTAAGCACATGCGCAAAAAGGTATTATGTTTTATTTAGCAAGCATGTAACCACCTAGATCATAGATGGAATAGACCATTTACAGCCAATTCAGGCAATTTACTAAGGAAATACATGGTTTTTAAAGCTTTTTAAAGCTCATAGCGCCACCTATGGTCCGATCTCCATAAAAGTCTGCATGCTTGTTTAGAATCATATGTTGCATGTGCTCACCTAATTTTGTGAAGTTCTGAGTTTTTGTTTGTTATGGACTTATTTGTACACTTGACCACACACATTTTGTAAATGACACTGTTATAGCTACCCAAAGGGTAAAGTTCAACATTTTTTTGATAATTATTGACCTAGAGAGTCCAGAGAATTGTACTGCATTGGTTTTATTGAGGTTGAGTGAAAAACCTAGTACTAGTTCACAAAAGAAAGTTTTTTACATAATTGTGAATATTTAATGAACGATTTGATTGACAGCAGAAGTTCTTCAGGCAAAGTTGTTCAAAATGAGGAGATCTAACATATGATATGCATATTGTGTGTATGTGTGAAACTCAGCGTGATTACGGAGGCGTAAAACTCGTTAGCGCCACTCAGTGTCCGATTTCTTTCAAATTTCTCACAGACCTCTAGGGCCAGGAGTCCAACAGGCCCACTGAGTTTTGTGCCAATTGGCCTCTGATAACCTTGTCTAATAGGTGCTCAAATTTCGGCCATGTTTTTTGAGATATGCCAATGTCTTCACAGTCATGGCACCTCGGACAAAGACACTGCATGCCAATTTTCAACTCAATCAGACTAACGGTTGCATAGTTAGAGCTGTTTTCATATTTTTTCCTGTTATAGCGCCATCAAGTGGCAAAACTCCGCAGTTTTTTTTTTTTACTGTGACCTCAGATTGAGCTTATACACATGTCTACTGAGTTTGGTGAAAATATCTCAATTCGTTCCGGTGTTATAGCCATTTTAGTAAAAATGGCCTGCCCTTTTCGAACGTTTTGAAACTCCTTAGTGACCATGAGTCAAAATTTCAACTTTTTTTGATAATTATTGATAATCAGACTCCAGAGTATATTCCTGTACTGGTTTGGTTCCGATCGGGTGAAAAACCTAGGACTAGTTTGCAAAAGTAGGTTTTGAACATTATCTGAAATATTTACTGAACGGTTTGACAGACACCAATACTTCTTGAGGCAAAGTTGTTTAGAATGACAAGAGCTATCAGGTGATATATATTACTTATGTTTTTTCACAACACTGCATTACATACAACCATTAACACCTACAAAAATCGTGATAGCACCACCTAGTGGCCGATTTTTTTAAGACTTTGCACAAACCTCTCAGACCAAGAGTCAAATAGGTCCCCCAAGTTTCGTTACGATCGGTCATTTTTAACCTTGTGTAATAGCTGCTGAAAATTGATTGACCGATGGCAGCCATGTTTTTCAACATACGTGAATGTCCATATAAACAATGAAGGCAGCTGAGACAAAGACAATGTAAGCAAATTTTTAAGTCAATAGGATAAACAGTTTCATAGTTACAGCCAGTTTCATGTTTATTTGGTATTATAGCGCCACCATGTGGCAAAACCGCACCAAATTGACCTCTTACATAAGCGTGCCAAGTTTGGTGAAGATATCTCATTTTCTTTCAAGAGTTATAGCCATTTACGTAAAATTGGCCACTCCTACTTCCAATGTTTTTGCATACCGTAGCTAGCTCGAGTCAAAAGTTCAAACTTTTTTTGATAACTTTTGATATTGAGACTCCATAGAATTGTTTGGCACTGGTTTGGTTCCGATCGGATGAAAAACCTAGAACAAGTTTGCAAAAGTATGTTTAATGAAAAATCCAAGATGATGGAACATTTTTATAGGCAGAAACGAAATTGGAGATATATGTTTCGTTTGGTTTGAGCCAAGGATTCCAACAGTATAAAGAGTCTATGATAAACGGTCTAGGAGTTCTGAGTTTTTGTTTAGGAATTATGGGCTTATTTGTACACTTGACCACGGCCATTTTCTAAATGTTACTGTTATAGCTACCAAAGGGTAAAGAGTGTCTGATTTCTTTCAAATTTCTCACAGACCTCTAGGGCCAGGAGTCAAACAGGCCCACTGAGTTTTGTGCCGATCGGCCTCCGTTAACCTTGTCTAATAGGTGCTCAAACTTCATTGGCCGATGGCGGCCATGTTTTTTGAGATACGCCAATGTCCTCATAGGCAAGCATGTCACCGTGGACAAAGACACTGCATGCCGATTTTCAACTCAATCAGACTAACGTTTGCGTAGAGTTGTTTTCATGTTTATTTCATGTTACAGCGCCACCAAGGATTCCAATGGTATAAAGCACTTGAGTCTATGACAAACAGTCTAGAAGTTATCAACAGTTTCGCATTTTTGATCGCTGTAGCGCCCCCTATTGACCGATATCGCCGAGTCCATGTTTCTGAGTAGCGAGCAATACTACTACCATCTGACCAATTTTCATGTCTCTAGGCCATACGGTTTGTTCTGCCCGATCAGTTTTATGGCAGAATACTACTACTACTACTACTACTACTAATAATAATAATAAATATAGCTGCGAGCAGCAATTAATGTGGTTCAAGCAGTTTAAGGCCTTTAAGCACATGCGTAAAAGGTATTATGTTTTATTTAGCTAGCATGTAACCACCTAGATCATAGATAGAATAGAGCATTAACAACCAATACAGGCAATTTACTAAGGAAATACATGATTTTTAAAGCTTTTTAAAGCTCATAGTGCCACCTATGGTCTGATCTCCATAAAAGTATGCTTGTTTAGAATCATATGTTGCATGTGCTCAGCTAATTTTGTGAAGTTCTGAGTTTTTGTTTAGGAATTATGGTCTTATTTGTACACTTGACCACGGCCATTTTCTAAATGACACTGTTATAGCTACCAAAGGGTAAAGAGTGTCTGATTTCTTTTAAATTTCTCACAGACCTCTAGGGCCAGGAGTCGAACAGGCCCACCAAGTTTTGTGCCGATCGGCCTCCGTTAACCTTGTCTAATAGGTGCTCAAACTTCATTGGCCGATGGCGGTCATGTTTTTTGAGATACACCAATGTCCTCATAGACAGTCATGGCACCTTGGACAAAGACACTGCATGCTGATTTTCAACTCAATCAGACTAACGGTTGCGTAGTTAGAGTTGTTTTCAGGTTTTTTCATGTTACAGCGCCACCAAGTGGCCAAACTCCATGTTTTGTTTTTTACCGTGACCTCAGATTGAGCTCATACACATGTGTTCCAAGTTTGGTGAAAATATCTCATTTCTTTCGGGCGTTATAGCCATTTTAGTAAAAATGGCCCGCCTTTTTCGAACGTTTTGGCACCCCTTAGCGACCGTGAGTCCAAATTTCAACTTTAGTTATAAATATTGATAATCTGACTCCAGAGTATATTCCTGCACTGGTTTGGTTCCGATCGGGTTAAAAACCTAGGACTAGTTTGCAAAAGTAGGTTTTATTCTTATGAACATAATGTATGCGTGAAAATAACTCACTCTGTGGGGCATTCAGGAGAATTTAGAACCTACTTGTGAAAGGGTTAATAATCAAAGCCAGCTTCTTGAAGGTTTTTTTGATAGAATTATTCATCAAAAAAGCTAATCAAATAAAGCCACTTAAAACAAATAATACAATATCCAGTAGGCCAATGTTCTGTCTTTGATATCAGAATGTTGTGATTTCCTGTGTATGATTGATCTCATTTTATTCTTCCAATGAAATGCAAGTTAATTGGATGTCAGTTATTGCACAGGTGTTTGAGAGAGACATGAGACTATCAAACGAGCAAACACCAAAGACCTTCCATCTCACTAAAAGTCAAGTACTTTCACATATTGTAGCTAGATTGATGCAAAGATGTTTAAAAGGAAAGCTGACCCAAAAAAGACAATTATTTCATCATTTACTCACCCTCATGTCATTCTAAACCCATATGATTTTCTTTCTTATATAGAACACAAAATAAACAAATTATAATAATTAAAATCTTGATATCTGTTGCGTGTTCACGAGCACTATGAGAGAGGCTTGTTTACTGTGGCTTGCTGTTTAGTGCTAAAAATAAAGCAAGTTATCGCATGAACATGCAAAATGACTGTTTAAATGTCTATTTCCTCCCCAAAACCTATCGAATGCATTTCGAAAAATTGGAATATGACATATGAGTCGCATGGACTACTTTTATTATTCTTTTTGGGTCATTTTTAAGCTTTAAAGTGAGTCCCTATTAACGCCAATGTATTGAAAAGACGGCATGCAAAATTCCTTAAAACCTTTAAATCTCCTTTTGTGTTCTGCAAAAGAATTAAGGTCATACAGGTTTTAAATGACTTGAAGGTGAGACAATTAAGACAGAATTTTCATTTTTTGGATGAGCTTTTCCTTTAATCGACCGAATCGAAATATTCCTTCAATATTTATCCATTTATCCATTCATTTCAAAATGATCTGCACTTGCCATTAACTGCATCCGCCTGTGTGTTAGGGTTACCTCCTCCTCCTTTCAGCTCCAAAATATAACAACAGCTCTATTTTGCTCTATTTTTATTTATTTATTTATTATTAATATTTTTTTTTTTATTATTAATTATTATTTATTTATAATTAAATTTTGATTAGTATATATTGTTGTTGGGTTTTCCAATTCCCACTTCCCGCTGGCTCGGGCTCCATCACACTAAGAAACCCTTAGCAAGCAATTCCGAATGAGAGAAAAGACAAACAAAATATCAACACTTTTAGACCACCTCTTATCCAATCAGATTCAAATACTGGAACTAACTGTTATATAAACTGATTTAAGGGGAACTGTTTGAATCACCATATTTGTCGGAGGTATATCGAGACTCTCGCTGCACTAACCAAGGGAAATCAAACTTCGATAATGGCTGAAAACTGAAAATTTTTAGTGGTACACAGAACTTGTGGGGTGGGGGGTGGAGGGGCTGTAGTAAAATCACCTCTTAAATCTCAGCACCCTTTAAGGCACCTCTGCTTAAAAGGGCACCTTTTGATTTGTGAACGAAAGTGGCAGGGCCGTTCTGTGTACATCAGTGGTGGGCAGTGAAACTTAAATCTGGCTTGAAGCACCAGAGACTTGCCAATCAGTTCAAGCGCTTTATCGGTTATAAATTGGAGGAATTAATTACATTCTGAGAGAGGGAAGTGATTGGTCACCACCACATCCACATCAATCTAATGAGGAAGTTAGAGTGGAGCAGCTGTGGCGTTGGAGAGAAGTTTTTCTTTTTTTTATGAAACAGGTGAAACATCACCTTACCGACAGATACTTTGCCTGTGAAACACACAACACAAGGTCATAATTTGACCACACACTCACACAAGGGCCGGCAGACACACAAATCCAAAGTGCTTGAGGGTTCCTATGGTTACTCACATGCTACTTGTACTTCGGTTCTCCTCTGTAACAACGCTCCAACTCTGTTCCTCACAATACACCGATAGAAGCCAGCGTGCGATCTGTCCAGAGATGGTATCAAATACCTGTGAGAGATGAAAATCAAATCATGTTTGCATCATTTTGCACAAACTAATAGAAATTAAATGAAAGAATCGGCATATATAATTTGTAATGATAAGATTCTCCTCATTTAATAAAATAAATAAATAAAGAAAATGTAAAGTAGAAACATTTCACTAGTGGTATCAGACGGACCACACTGTACATCAAATATAAACAGTATATCAAGCATCATGTAATGACATAAGTGATTCATAAGTGTTGTATATGTATATTTTATATGGATCAACAACTCTCATTCAATCTGTCAGCCTATGTCCTTCGAAAAGTGAACATCTCTGTAATCTGTCAACCCAAGCACGGCTGAGAGCGCTTTCCTTTTCATATCAAAGTATGTTCCTTATCTTTTCCTGAAGCACTCCAGAGAGAATGAAAATACAGCTATAGAAAAATTATTTTCTCTATATTCCCATATCGTTATGATGACCTTGAATTCCTCTGCTTCAGTGCAGAATGTAAATGTGCTTGCAATACCATGTCCTTTTCAGCAGGTGGCACTTTAACATACACAATGACTATGGGAAAATACATTTGGCAGCCCCTGGTTTTTATAGAAGTTCATAAGTGTAAATGGGATAAGATTAAACTATGTCCAAATAGCTGTAAATCCATCTGCCCAAGTCCCCCTATGTCCTATCAGCCAATATTGCCAAATTATTAGTGGCGAAAATTAGATTTTGAAGGGCTTGTCCCTTAAAGGAATAGTTCACCCAAATTCTCTCATCATTTACTCACCCTCATGCCATCCCAGATGTGTGACTTGCTTTCTTCTGCAGAACACAAAAAAAGATTTGTGAAATAATATCTCAGCTCTGTTGGTCAACACAATGCAAGTGAATGGTGACCAAAACTTTGAATCTCTAAAAACATAAAAAAATAAATAAAGGCAGCATAAAAGTTATTCATATGTCTCCAGTGGTTTAATCATGTCTTCTTAATCAATCTAATAAATTTTGGGTGAGAACAGACCAAAATATAACTCCTTTTTCACAGTATATCTCACCATTACAGTCTCTAGGCATGATCATGATTTCAAGCTCAACTATTAAGTGTAAACTAGCTTGAAATAATGATTGCCACAACTGCTGATGTCAAGATTTTTAGTGAAAAAGAAGTTATATTTTGGTCTGTACTCACCCAAAACCGATCGGATCGCTTCAGAAGACATGGATTAAACCACTGGAATCATATGGATTACTTTTATTCTGCCTTTATGTGCTTTTTGGAGCTTCAAAGTTTTGGTCACCATTCACTTGCATTATGTGGATCTACAGAGCTGAGATATTCTTCTAAAAATCTTTGTTTGTGTTCTGCAGAAGAAAGAAAGTCATACACATCTGGGATGGCATGAGGGTGAGTAAATGATGAGATATTTTATTATTTTTGGGCAAAATATTCCTTTGAAATATATTCTAAAATACACTTTTGTCAACTTATAGGAGGAGGAGGACATTATGGCTTCAAAGCTAACAGACTTGGACTAAGAGACAAAACAACTTGAAAACTTGAGAACAGACAACAGACTTGATTCTGGAAATTTGTCAAGCTGTGTCTAATTAGGACAAGGTGTACTATACAGTTAAGTTTTATATTGTACTTTGACCTGTATACAATAATGGCTTTGGTAAATACACCAGTTATCACACAGAGTCAGTGTATATACCTACAAAAACCTCATTAAGTTAATTTATTTCTTATTGTGAAGTGGAAGAACGTTTTAATCCAAACAAACCACATCTTCTCTCAGCTCAACTGACCTGGATCCAAATTAAAATGACCTAAGGGCCCCTGGGCCACACATTACTTGACTGGAATGATCCCAGACCTCATGGATCAATGATGAGAGAGATAAAAGAATGAAATAGCACAGAAATGAGAGAGACAGAAGGAAGGAAGTTGAGTGAAAGAGAGGGAGATGAGGAGTACACTCTGTTTCGATCTAGATGCTTTAAAAAGCCATTGACTTCAGATGGCAATCAATACAAACAATGGAGTAGAGCCGGTAAAGAGATCTGTCCAGACACAGAGAATGAGAGACAGAGAGATGGAAAGAGAGATAATGAGACAGACAGAAAAAGAGAATGAGAGTCAAGAGACAACATAATGTGAAGAATCAAAAAACAAGAAACAGAGAACAAACAAGAAAAAGAAAGACATGAAAGCAGGGAGACACCAAGAGGACAGTGATGGATTATCCAGAGGCAGTTTGGAAGGTCAGTGGTGTGGCTATAAAGTTTGCAACTGGAAAGTGGCAACGTTAAAATCTGCCACTCAAAGTATATCAATAACTGACCAATTTACACCAGTTGGGCATAAACCTTCAATGTAAATTTATTATAAGACATGGGAAACAGCAACAGAATAATCATCATCAAAAAGAGTTAAAATTAGAGCTGTGGTGCTCATGTGAGTGGCACAGGTTCAAATCTGAACTGCAACATGTCCCAATTCCAGTCATTCTCTCTATGTCCAATAATTTCCTGCCTCCTTTTCCAAGGATGTCCAAGATGATGAACAAGTTCTTCCAAAAATGAAGATTCTGTCATCCTTACTCACCCTAACATTCTTTCAAACCTGTATTATTTTCTTTCTTCCGTGGAACACAATAGGATACATTTTGATGAGTGTTGAATGCACTCTTTTTCCATAGAATGAAAGAGAAGAGAAATATGCGCTTAATGGCAGAATTTTCATTTTTGGGTGAATTATCCCTTTAAAATCCCTTTAATCTGGTTCAAAGCACACGTGCAAAGTTCTTAAAAATTAAATCTTTGTATTTATGTTGATTTTTTATGTTTTTTTTTTTTAAAAAAAAACATACCATTTTCAACTCATATTTATTGACTAAAAATATCAAGTGGTGTAACCATCAAGTAAATAATATCAAATATTTTCCTAATACCTTCACTACATGTGAGTATACGCATCAACTTGAAATCAAAATTGACCCATTTTTTAACCCTCCATTTATGTTTCGGTAATTTTTGACCTGTTTAAGAGTTAAAAGTGAAAAACATATCTTGTATTTGGTCAAAATGCCTTTGGATTTTCCACAACCAAGTAATGTATTATATTTTTATGATACAGTACTTGTTTGTATTTATGCAATGTTACGGTGTTTTAGGCAATTACTAGAGCGTTGCTAGGGCATTATTAAATGGTTGTAAGATGGTTGCTTACTGGCCTACTATAAATCAAAAAAGATCATCTCTAAGTCACTATGATAGCTAGATACAGTATGTGTGGGGAACTTTTCAATGGAAGTCTATGGGATTTTCCGCTCATTTTTCATCTGCCGAACAGATATTGAACAGTGGACATTTATATTTTGAAATAAAAATCTTTTAAAAGTGAGTGGTGGTGGTGTAGTGGAATAAAGCACTGAACTGATAAGCGGAAGTTTGTTGGTTCAATCCCCACAGCCACCACCATTGTGTCCTTGAGCAAGGTACTTAACTCCAGGTTGCTCCAGGGGGATTGTCCCTGTAATCAGGGCACTGTAAGTCGCTTTGTATAAAAAGCATCTGCCAAATGCATAAATGTAAATGTTAAAATATATACTAGAATTCTGTATTTGTTTTAAACATATACAATGTATATGTATTTCTATTATTCTTTTTTTTTTTTTTTTTTTTTTTTTTACAAAAAAATGAAGCATTTACTCTATATCTTCTGCAAAAGAATAGTTCCACCACTGCCATATAGGTGGCAATTTTTCCAGATACAATGCTACTATAAAAGCTTATGTTCACTGGGAAAAACAAGCCTATGTCAATGTTTATGTTTATAATGCAAAGAGAGGTGTACTGTGTATCTACTCTAACGGGTCTTAATATTAAAAATATTTTAATTTCAAAACATGCTTGAGCTTCATTGAGCAAATGTCAGACACAAGCAGCATAGAGATCTATCAGAATAGACTTCAGTCCATATCAGCTGTACCTTTTATTTATACCCACACTGACTACAGACAGTTTAGCCTAGCTGTGAGAGAGTCAAAATCATGTGAGTGTGGACGTAAATGCCTGGAGTGGTGAAATAGAGTGGTAGGGCTTGAATGACAGGTGTCTTGTTAGAACGCAGGAGTTGAAGAGAGCTGTTATTAACAGACTAAAATGAAGTATCAGATGATATTAGTGATGAGGTTAGCAAGTTGCATTTCCTGCCAGGCATGGTAAATTGCTTCTTGTGTGAAGTATATTAGCGCTAATGAACTAATTAGGACGTTTGGGAGGTGGTGGTGGGTATACTTTTTAGTGTGATAGCGAGGAAAAGCTACACATATGCCCTGAAACATTTGACTGACTTTATCAGTGCATGCCGTACATGCTACATACAGCTAATTCTACAAGTGAAAAATAGGGGGAAATTCTGACCGGTGGTACTTGGGTCTGAGTTGAGGAAAAGTTTACCAAAAAAGACCAATTCTGTCTTATTTATTCACCCGTATGCCATTCCAAAACATATTCTTTCTTTCTTTTTTCTTTTTTTTTTTTTTAAAGAATATTCGGGCTTTTCAAAATAATAAAAGTGAATGAGGACTGAAGAACAATAAAACTGGTCCTATGGACTCGTACACTATATTCTAAGTCTTCTGAAGACATATGATAGCTTTGTGTTAGGAACAGACCCAAATTAAAGTCTTTATTCAGAGACGATCTTACCGTCTCTTTGCGACCAGATAACTGAATCAGTGTCAGTGATACGGATCAGTTTGATTTGGGAATACATCCTTCTTTTGAGTCAGATCTTTTCAATGAATCACTGATTCATTTCGGAACAACCGTCTAAATGATTTGATCACAAATCAAACTGTATCACTGAAAAAAGTAGTCCAAAGTAGTGAATGTAGTCTATACGACTTTTAAGCTAAATGTTGTATAAGAAGCAGACCGAAATTTAGTGTTAAAGTCATATGGACTACTTTTATGATACTTTTTTGGTACTTTCTTTTTGTCATTTTGGAGCTTAACAACCCCAGTCCACTTTCACTTTCATTATACTGTATGGAAAAGAGTAACTCAGGATATTCTTCAAAAATTCAGCTTTTGTGTTCCACAGTAGAAAGTCATATAGGTTTGGAATAACATGAGGGTGAGTAAATAATTACAGAATTTTACATGAGCTATTCCTTTAAGCAGAGAGATACATATTCTGACAGGTGGTGCTTTTGGCTTTGAGTTTAAACTTGCAAAGTTCCATGAAGAATCAAATCCTGCCACCAGCACCACATATTCAGGGTGACCTCCTCTCTATCTTTTCCCCCATCCCTTCTTTCTCTAATGAATATAATTAACCTTTAAAAGAGCTGCGAGCCTGTGCAGCAGGTTGAGGGAGAGTCAGTAGGGGCTGGGGCTCAAGACATTGATTGATTGATGTTCCAGCCAACAGACCATAATGTCAGGTCCCCTTTAATTAGCCTTCCGTTTACGGAGAAGAGAAAGGCGTGCGATAGAGCGAAAAAGCCAGAGATGAGGTTCAAATGCTTCCCGACTGAGATGGGTGACAAACAGTCACCTGTCTTTTCTGATGTTGCCTTGGCAACCCGTCGCTGGTCAGGCTGTCCATGACTGTGGCTTTAACATTTCCGCAAGAGCAATTGCGCAACTCTTCAAAGATGTCAAAGAAAAAAGTTCCCAGTCGAGAAACTTTAGCATACTAGTTTGCTTCAAAAGCTACAACTCTTATCAATAGAAAGTATATGCCCATTTCAATAACTGAAGACCTTCACTGTCCACTTCAGTATTTCTGTGAATTCTTTAATGCCTCTCTAGAAATAAAATGCATTTACATCAGATAAATTATATTGTCAGACTCCTGGAGAGGTTAAAGAACTCTCAAGAGCACATCAGCTGGTAGGGATTTACTGAAAAAAGCTTGACATGTATTGCACCATAAACACAATCAGAATTGAACTGAGAATTCACTTCCTGAATTGTAATTTGAATCTGAATTGTAACTATAATTTGAATTTAAGGATGTAAAATTAAAATGGAAAACACATTCCTACTGCTGCATTCAACTGCTGTAAGTTTCATTTTAATGATATATTTTACTTTCCAGTATGAATTACCTATAAACATGTTATTATAGACAAAATATTGGATATTTCCAAAACATTAGATGACAATAAAGGGATAGTTCACTCAAAAATGAAAATTCTCTAATCATTTACCACCCAGTAATTTACAAAAGTTTTGTCACACAACATATGTTAGAATAATGAAAATTATACAGCTGGTTCAAGCTGGTTTATGCTGGTTTGGTGCTAGTCTAACTGGTGAACAAGCATAGCATTGTTAACTAACAAAAATACTGGTCAGCCAGCCTATAGTCATTTTGATGAGACTGGTAAATCTAGTTAAGAAACCTGGTAGGGACACCAGCATCCAAAACACACCATAATGTATGCTGGTGACCATCAATATTGGTATTTTCAACAGGGTGATCTAATGTCTTTTAACTTTGGGTAGATCTGGACCATCTCCGATTAAATTGCTTCAATTCACATACAGAATTTACTCACAAATGTACAGCCAGACAGAAGCACACACTCATGCTACAAAGCCGGCATTGTATAACTAACTGAAAAAAATTATGAAAAAATAAATAAATAAATAAATTGCTGTTTGTCGTAGTTTAGGTACAGAAGGTAATTCCTTAGCATTGTCTGGATTTAAAGCACTGCTCAGTAAGTGATATGCATTGGTATCAGGTCACAAAAATCTAGCCAGTGCTACAACAGACCAGGCAAAATGTTTACATCCAAAAAAGAAAGCAATACAGCACTTTTTCTGCTCTAGTGTTTTTGGCAACTTGTGGTTACAGGCAAAAGAAATTAAAAAAATGCATCTTCTACAGGCATACACTGCAGGTGATTCAGTTCGCTGTGAGCGAAATGCTGCACGTCTCGGTCTGCAGGCGAAGAAACAGGAAGTTCAGATAACTTCTGGCTATAGAATAATCAGTGCATATCACTGATGAATGGCACTGCCTTGCAGTAACCAAACAACAGTGGCAGTAGTGGTTATGGTTACACTAACGGCAGGCAATTTGAAATAAGAAAAGTGTGTTTGCTTGGATAAGGAGCAGAGAGAGTTTTACAGAAACACTAGAGAAGCACAAATTATTTTAGTAGCAGAGAACAGTGTACATTTCTTCGACTGTGGACGAATGACTGATTTTAAAACTATTTTTCAAATGATTATTCATTTCCTGGAGGGCAGTAAATGAAGTGTGAAATGATGAGCATTTGCAGGGACCCCCAAAATATTTGGACACATACAGAGTCACGCTTAAAAATGTATGACTTTTATTGCATTAGATAACACATCAAACCAAGTGGCAGCAAACCAATGATGCTAGAGTAACGTTTGAAAGGAAGTCACAGGAGCTGGATCTAGGTGCGGTGAAACAGTTCTTTAATAAAATAAACAAAAGTCAAAGTAATGGTGAAAACACAGGAACAAAGTAAACAACCACAATGGGAGAGCACAGGAACAAAGGAAACATCCACAATAGGAACAGGTATACACAGGTGGTCAAAACACAAAACAACTGACAAAGAACAGTGCATTATATACACAAAGACTAATGAGTAATTGAAACACAGATGAAGATATTCAAGGACAGCTGGCAGTGATGAGGGCAGGGAATTATGGGAAATGTAGTCCGGGAGGAACAGATGACAGGGTAGAAACACAACATAAACAACAGTGAATCATGACAGCTAGACTATGTTCTTGGAACTATGAACTGACTTCATGTTTCTTTGCCATTTTAAAAGTTATGTTTAACCAGCTGGTGCCAAGGTAATTTTTAGTGGATGTATGAAGACAGTTCCCACTGGTATAGTTCATCACATTAACATGCTCCACTTACGTTTGAGAACCAGAAAGTGTCCAATTTTTTTTTTTATTAATTTTTTTTTTTTTTTTTTTTTGTGCGAAATTTGTTTGAAAAGTGTGCTTAAGCTATTTTTTTTATTTTCCATAAAGGCCATTTGGTTTTTATTTTATCTAATGCAAAACTCATATTTTTAAGTGTAGCTAAAGTGTCCAAATACTTCTGATCACTGTAGATTATAGTTAATGTATCAAATGCTATCTACACCGGTCAAATGGTGACTAAACAATGTTAAAACATTGTAAGGGGTGTAACAATTTTCATTAAAACGCATTGTGGAAGTGAGGGCATGGTTGAGTGCCCGTCTGGGTAGAGGGAATGCGGCAAGGACGTTCACCTGAGATGAATTGTGACTAATTACCATTTCCATGTTCACAGAGAGAGTCGGGGAAGATAAAAGATGGCCCAGTCCACCGAAAGAGGGAGAGAGAGCCCAGCTGAGAAGCTATATGTGTGTTGGTCACTGCCGTTGATCTTTTATATTGCAGAGCCTTGAGTTTGAGTGCGTGTGAAGCTGTACCGTTGTGCTGTAAAGCAAACGAGTTTTGAGTTGATTAAAAGACATTCCTGTGTTGGAATCGCCATCTCCCGCTTCCTCCTTTTGATCCAGATACGAACATCTGTTATGCTGGTGCCATGATCCAGAAAAGGAGGAAGCAGGTGACGGCAATTCCAACACAGGAATGTCTTTTAATCAACTCAAAACTCGTTCGCTTCACAGCGCAACGGTACAGACACACAAACTCAAGGCTCTACAATATAAAAGATCAACGGCAGTGGCCAACACACATGCAGCTTCTCAGCTGGGCACTCTCTCCCTCTTTTGGTGGACTGGGCCGTCTTTTATCTCCCCCGACACTCACTGTGAACATGGAAAGGGTAATTAGTCACAATTCATCTCAGGAGGATGTCCTTTCCGCTTTCTCTCTCACCAGATGGGCGCTCGACCACGCCCTCACCTCCACACATGCCGTAGTGCTTGTAAAAGTATGGTAAAAGAAGCTCTATGAAAAATAAATCAGTCACAGTGTTAAAATAATATCATCCACAAATTTCCTAATTGGAACACCACTAACAGTGACATACTGTATCAAGTATTTACATAAACCGAAACTGTGACCACAGAACTATGATGCAAACCGAACTGTAAGAAATTCAGACTGTTAGACCCTCATTTCTATATTAATTTTCTTAGCAGACACTATCTTCCAGAAAAAAAAAAAAAAAAAAAACCTTACAAGAAAAATGTGACAATGGCATAGGCTAACTGTATTTGAGATCTTACACTAAATTTCAATGAGAACACTCAGTGAGAACTTGTCCCTGCCAACCTCCAGTCAAGGCAAATTACTGCACTGAACTCAAGTTAATACGTGCAGATCCAGCATGAAATTGTCTCTTAATGTGAAAATATGGTATCAGAGTCTGCAGCGAGAGTCAAACTTGTTTACTTAGATTTAAACATGAAAGAACCAAATAAATAAATAAATAAATAAAATAATAAAAAAAAGGAACAAGATATAACATAGTGAGAAAAGTGAGAATGGCCTTAAAACACACCTGCAAGTACCAACCAACTGGCCGACCAACCAATCGAACAACTTACTGACCGACAACTGACTGACCAACAACTAAATGACCAAACAACCGTCAGACCAATAAAACAGTCCGACCAACTGAAGACCATCTGTCCAACTGACCAACCAATCGACCGACTAGCTGATCAACCAACCAACTGAAAAACCAACCAACCAACTGATGACCAAGCGACCGCCCAACCAACTGAACATCCAACTGATGGAAAAACTAACCGACTGACCAACCAGCTGACCAACTGACCAACCAACCTCACTAATTAAGGGTGGCTTGTGTTACATACAGTATTATTTTTCTTACAAGTTGTATTTAATCCTGCAAATTACTTGGCAGTGTCAAACAGAGACTTAAAACTACTGACCAAATGACCAACTGTACAAACAACTGAATGACATTCGACCAACCAACCGACTGGCCAACTTGCCGACCAACCAACCGAACAACTGACTGATGACAAGCAACTGACCAGCCAACCGACAGACCAACCAAATGACCAAGCAACTGAATGACAAACCAGCCGACTTTACAACTGACTGGCTGACCAAACAACTGAACGACCAGCTGACCAACCAACCAGCTGACCAAGCAACTGACCGACAAACCAACCGACCAACCAGCTGACCAACTTACCAACCTCACTAATTAAGAGTAGTTTGTGTTACATACAGTATTATTTTTCTTACATGTAGTATTTAATCCTGCAAAGTAGACATAAAACAACTGAGCTCATCAGATGCACGGGCAAGCTGATGTCATTAGTGCCACAATAGCAGAGTCAGCTGAGCTGGCATTAGAGAACAACACTACTGCCAGACAACAATTGATTTGTCTCATTTGGGAAAGGCTCCTTTGGGTATGAGAGTCTCACATACTGTACACATTACATCTACCAGGGGGCTAAGGAAGGAAAGGTCATTTTGAGAGCTTGGATTTATATTCTTCACTCTCTCTCTCTTTGCATAGACAACTGCCCATGGCCAAATTACCATAGAGCTTTGCTGACCCACACATTTTCACATGATTTCACCTGTCATAGGGGAGCACACCAATGACACAGGAGATATCCCATACAAACACGTGTGTACATACGTCTGAAAAGCTTTTGTGAGTTAGAAAACTTGTGAGGTTCTGTTGTGATCAATGTCACTGGACACCTTGACCTCTAGATGTGTCTGATTTTACAATCTCTCGCTCACTCTAAAACATTTTAATAATCATAATTTGTCTGAGTCTATTTGTGTAAATTAAAGGTACAGATACAGTGGCCAGAGACCGGTAAACGATTAGAAGATTTTAAGACTTTAAGACAATGAGCGCGTTCATATGTACGTTCTTACACCGATTATGCAGCTGACAACTTGTAAGATTATGTTAAATCCTTAAATGGTTTTCTTATATCGTGTTAAGGTCATAAAACAATTTAAGTGTTGACATCAAAAACAGAGAATAATCACTGATTTCAAATTTCATGTAAACACGGTTCATGCGTTTTCAGATTTTTTCAATAAGCTGATTTTTGGCAGTTATCAGCGCATTAATGTGCATTTACTGTAAACACACTTACTCTTTACATGAATATAATTTTACAATTAAATTCCAATACATAATGTGGACAAGTTTCAATATTAATCTAATTTCAAGGGCAAGTAAATGCAGTCATTGTCAGCAAGGTCTTAAAGTAGCTCAGATGCAGAGAGATAAAATAAAAAGTCCACCTCCCCGAAGAAAACATAGTGGGCAGCACACTAGACTCATCTAGACTCATCCTGTTCCTCAGTGTAATCAGTCACCATTATCTTTTTAATTAAAACTCCATTCACCACAGCTCCAGAGTTTATTTATATTATATTCAGAGGATAGTTAATTAAATGAAACTCTTAATTGGATGACCTGAGTACATTTGATGGCAGATACAATTGTTTTTAAATGCAAATTTTTGTTTTTCCAAATTGTATAATTATTTTGGATCTTTTCCTCAGAAAATAAAGATGAAACTATTTGTGTGTGAACACATTTTTGCTGTTCAAATTGCAAGGAGAGGAGAAGTTCTATTATAGGTATATTACCTAATAAAACTAACATTTTATCATTTTGGTCAGAGCCATAGCTAGGGAAAGATAGCTTTTGTCTGAGATGGAAATGTCGCTTCAACATACATGATTTTTCCCCCCCAAACCACTTGAGTGCAAACCACGCCCCGCAGTCATGACTAAACCCTCAGGAAAATTTTCATTGGTTATCTCAATCACACACTCCCGTGTGAATAGTTCAGACTCCAGAAAGACTGAATGGATCCGATGCCGACCAACAGTAAGATAAGCCTGCCGGTAGTTTTCAATAAGGCCGTGGCTTGCGCTCAACTGGTTTGGGCAAGAAAAGACAAGAATATAATTGGTAAACTAACATCACTGTTTTATATTGGCCATTTGTTGCAAAGCCACGCCCATTTGTGAGGTCTCCCAATCATCATATAGGGAAGCTGGGCTTTCAGGGAGAAAAACATATTTACTGAAAGTCGGCTGTACCATTACTAATCTGATAATTTTTTCAATGGAAAAAGCACTCAAAGCTCTCACATACTCCCAGTGAAGCAAGGCATCCGGGAAACAAAATGAAATGTTCTTATCCAATGTACATCAAAATTTTTCTCAATTAAAATAATATATATATATGTGTGTGTGTGTGTGTGTGTGTGTGTGTGTGTGTGTGTGTGTTATTACACAACACACTGACCTGTACTCCAGTGAGAAATGAGTGATCTCTGTGTCATTGTGGATCCATTTAAATTCCAGAGGCCAGCTACCCTCGGCCATACAGGTCAGAACCAACCGGTTCCTCTCCAGATGCAACTGACTTGGTACCGGTTCTGTCTTAAAGTATGGAGGAACATCATCTGCAAAGAGACACAAAGAAAGTGAGATAATGAGAATTTAATAGGGAAGAATTACACTTTTTTAGTTTTAAAAACACTTTTATTAAAAATCAGTTAACAGAAAATCTCCTCACACAATGTATTCACACATTTCAAAGACTATTAAACAACATGTATACTAATAACAGACCTCAAACAGATGTCAATGTAGTACTGTATTAGTGAGAAATTTTCCCAACCAATGTTTTTTCAACCACTTTACAAAGAGCATCTCTGTAAACACATTGTCTCAAGAAATCTTCATAATCTGTTATCATTTTGAAATATTTAAAATTCTGCTTTCAACCAGCTATTTAAAAAACACCCACACATCTTGCCCTGCATTACCCTCCACCATATTCTTCCAGCTGATCTGATATGGCCTTCTAAGAATATCAACAATTGATATCTCACTCAATGTTTGACCCTGTATCTAGCACCTTTAAAACTTACAAAGAGATAAAATCTTCCCCAATCCCATCAAAAACATCTTCAAAACATTGTGCAATGTGGATAACCTATGACACTCCATGCAACAATGAAACAACAACTGTCTCCCTGAAGTTACAAAATGTATACACATCTGAATGGTGGGATTAACCACCTAAATAAAAGCAGTAACTGCAGCAACACCATGTAAAATCTGAATGAGATGTTCTGGTTTAAGATGGTCTTTTCAGCAATGCACAATGCCTATATGTGTAGACTAATTTCGTAACGCACAACACAATCATGTCCTGTCATTCTATGTAGATTCATCCATTATCACATACGGTCCATGGTAGATTCATGTTGGTCTAATGGAAGATACCTGGAGCAGATTGGTGCCCTACTCTTGTAGAAGAAGGAATATCAGGAGAGCTACCTGAACAGTTACTCTCAACATACAAAGCCAGAGACTACAGTTTCGATTCTGATCCTAATCATTGGTGTAAATATAGGCCAAATTAATTGAACGGTTGGATAATACAATTATATGATGGAATGATAATCAAGCATTAAAATTAAACTGTCAGAATGATCTATTGGGCTGACAGTTTGCAGTACCTCTCTGGTTTCTCTAATTTAAAGGAGGAAGTTTTAGCTCTGTGAAGGAAAAAGAATTCCGTGGATGAATTCCAATTCACGTACTTCCATTCTGCATTAAAATAATGGGAAAGCACATATCAAATATTGGTCAAATGAATTTGCGGCAACCACCAAAGTTTGATTAGACACACGACCTTTGAAATCAACAACAAAAGATACAACTATATTGTTAGTTGTATTATAACTCCCCCTGTACATTAATATTGGGGCACTATGACACCACAAAACCCTTTGTTGCATACTGCTTGCACTGACATGTAAATATTAGCATCTAGCTAACTAATTAACTTAAAATTAATTATAAATGTAAAGCTCAGCAAATGAGTTTGGGCAGGACTATCTGTTTGTACAGCCAATGGAAGATGGGGTACAAGTGTTTAAAACCAGTGATAATTTGTGCAATTCCGTTTGTTGATGCAACACAGAAATTACGCACCTCCACTTCAACTTTGATGTTTATACAGAAACTGCTGTGGCAGTTTCACCCTTGCATTCTTCCGTTTCTCTACTGAAAATGTGATCTTCTTTATAGCGCGAGGGATTGTGCGCAATATCAACCCCCAAAAAGCATGCACAGAGTAGTCCAACAAGCATGCATACTTCGAAAATCCATGGGAAATGTTATGGCAAGCATACAGCTTCGAGATAGTCCTACAATTTTCAGCATACTATGATTCTGGATGCACTTATCCTAATCTTGAATACTATTTAGGATGAATATTATGCAAATTAAGATTTGACTACAGTAAAGTCTAAAATGAAAGAGCATTAAAGACGCAATAGCTGGTTACTCACAGAGGCACATGAAAATTCAGAAAGGAAGAGACAAGAGGGGGTAGTGTTAATGTGATGCATGGTTTGGGATATTAGTAAGATTTTATGAAAATGAGGTGGAAAGAGCCACGCATGAGAGATTTGATTAGAGGGGTGAGGCTAATTGTTCCCAAGCGTTTCGAACTCCGCTTTTATCTCTGATAGAAAGATAAGGAGACAGAGAGAGAGAGAGAGCGGGGGGGGGGGGGGGGGGGGGGGGGAGACCGAAAACGAGAGATACAGTTAAAACAGGGAGAAGACATTGATCATTGATGAGTATCAGGGCTCGCATTTCTCCATCTCTCATTAGAGAACAAATGATCTGGTCGACTAAAAGCCTTAATGATCCATCAGTGGAGCTAACAAACACCATGATGGGTCTCCGAGGGGCCCAAATGTAGCAGAAATACAACATTTAGATCACAGAGTCTCTATTACTGATGCAGTAAATGGCATCAAAGATAGCATAGTGCCCTACTGTAACCTTACATGACCAGAAAAGTAACAAGTGCTATGGGAGCCAATTTTGCAAATTGTACAGGGACTTATGAAAGTGTTTGTTTAAAGGAAAGATGATAGTTTTAAAGGGATAGTTCACCCCAAAATGAAAGGTCAGTCATGATTTACTTACCCTCATGTCGTTCCAACTATTCCAATATGCGACATGAGGGTGTGTAAATGATGACAGGATTTTCATTTAGGGTGAACTGATTCCTTTAAGACAGAGGACCTTTTTCAAAGTAGGTAGATAACCACTGACAATGGGCGCCAGTGTTAGATCACCACAGTGAAAAGCTGTACATTTCAGAGATGTGCTCTGAGTTGGTTTTAATAAGCCTGTGGAAGAACTTCAAGACAGGAGGTTGTACACTCTCAGCTACACAGCAATTACAGTCTCCTGTGCTTGTTATCATGAGTGTATTTTTTAGTCTTTATTCAGATCCCAATTAGCTTCCACAAAGTGGTCGCTAGTGGGGTCCACATAAAAAAAAAAAAAATTACACCACTTGTAAATTTTGGTGGCCAAAATTTTGGAATAATGTACAGATTTGGCCATTTCAGAAGGAAATTGGTACATTAATTCACCAAAGTGGCATTCAGCTGATCACAAAGTATAGTCAGGATATTACTGATGTAAAAAACAGCACCATTGCTATTTGAAAAAAGTCTTTTTTTTTTTTTTTCAAATCTAGACAGGCCCCATTTCCAGCAGCCATCACTCCAACACCTTATCCTTGAGTAATCATGCTAAATTGCTAATTTGGTACTAGAAAATCACTTGCCATTATATCAAACACTGCTGAAAGCTATTTGGTTCATTAAATGAAGCTTAACATTGTCTTTGTGTTTGTTTTTGAGTTGCCACAGTATGCAATAGACTGGCATGTCTTAAGGTTAATATTAGGTCAAAAATGGTAAAAAAAGCTTTCTCTAGAAACTCGTCAGTCATTGTTCAACTAAACAAGATAAGTAAATCAGAGTCTCTAGTTTGAGAAATAGATGCCTCACATGTCCTCAGCTGACAGCTTCATTGAATTCTACCCGCTCAACACCAGTTTCATGTACAACAGTAAAGAGAAGATTCAGGGGTGCCGGCCTTATGGGAAGAACTGCAAAGAAAAAGCCACTTTTGAAACAGAAAAACAAAAAGAAAAGGTTAGAGTGGGCAAAGAAACAGACATTGGACAACAGATAATTGAAAAAGAGTGTTATGGATCTATGGATAAACCCATTGAGCATTTGTGGGATCAGCTAGACTGTGAGGTGCATGAGAAATGCCCGACAAGACAGCCACATCTATGACAAGTGCTACAGGAAGCGTGGGGTGAAATGTCACCTGAGTATCAGGACAAACTGACAGCTAGAATGCCAAGGATCTGCAAAGCTGTCATTGCTGAACATGGAGGATTTTTTATACAAGAACTCTTTGAAGTGGTTTAAGAAGTTCTGAACATTTTTTTCAAATTGTAATAGTAATTACGTCAGTAATTTCACGTTATTAATGTCCTGACTATACTTTGTGATCAGCTGAATGCCACTTTGATGAATAAAAGTAACAATTTCTTTCCATAAGAGCAAAATCTACATTATTCCAAACTTTCGGCTGCCAGTATATATATATATAATTTAACATACAGTGCATCCGGAAAGTATTCACAGTACTTCACTTTTTTGACATTTTATGTTACAGCCTTATTCCAAAATGGATTAAATTCATTATTTTCCTCAAAATTCTACAAACAATACCCCATAATGACAACGTGAAAGAAGTTTGTTTGAAATCTTTGCAAATTTATTAAAAATAAAAAACTAAGAAATTCACATGTACATAAGCATTCACAGCCTTTGCTAAATACACTATATTGCCAAAAGTATTCGCTCATCCATCCAAATAATTGAATTCAGGTGTTCTAATCACTTCCATGGCCACAGGTGTATAAAATGAAGCACCTAGGCATGCAGACTGCTTCTACAAACATTTGTGAAAGAATGGGCCGCTCTCAGGAGCTCAGTGAATTCCAGCGTGGTACTGTGATAGGATGCCACCTGTGCAACAAGTCCAGTCGTGAAATTTCCTCGCAACTAAATATTCCACAGTCAACTGTCAGTGGTATTATAACAAAGTGGAAGCGATTGGGAATGACAGAAACTCAGCCACGAAGTGGTAGGCCACGTAAAATGACAGAGCGGGGTCAGCGGATGCTGAGGCACTTAGTGCGCAGAGGTCGCCAACTTTCTGCAGAGTCAATCGCTACAGACCTCCAAAGTTCATGTGGCCTTCAGATTAGCTCAAGAACAGTGCATAGAGAGCTTCATGGAATGGGTTTCCATGGCCGAGCAGCTGCATCCAAGCCATACATCACCAAGTGCAATGCAAAGCGTCGGATGCAGTGGTGTAAAGCACGCCGCCACTGGACTCTAGAGCAGTGGAGATGCGTTCTCTTTAGTGACGAATCACGCTTCTCCATCTGGCAATCTGATGGACGAGTCTGGGTTTGGCAGTTGCCAGGAGAACGGTACTTGTCTGACTGCATTGTGCCAACTGTGAAGTTTGGTGGAGGGGGGATTATGGTGTGGGGTTGTTTTTCAGGAGCTGGGCTTGGCCCCTTAGTTCCAGTGAAAGGAACTCTGAATGCTTCAGCATACCAAGAGATTTTGGACAATTCCATGCTCCCAACATTGTGGGAACAGTTTGGGGATGGCCCCTTCCTGTTCCAACATGACTGCGCACCAGTGCACAAAGCAAGGTCCATAAAGACATGGATGAGCGAGTTTGGTGTGGAAGAACTTGACTGGCCTGCACAGAGTCCTGACCTCAACCCGATAGCACCTTTGGGATGAATTAGAGCGAAGACTGCGAGCCAGGCCTTCTCGTCCAAAATCAGTGTCTGACCTCACAAATGCGCTTCTGGAAGAATGGTCAAAAATTCCCATAAACACACTCCTAAACCTTGTGGAAAGCCTTCCCAGAAGAGTTGAAGCTGTTATAGCTGCAAAGGGTGGGCCGACGTCATATTAAACCCTATGGATTAAGAATGGGATGTCACTTAAGTTCATATGCGTCTAAAGGCAGATGAGCGAATACTTTTGGCAATATAGTGTACTTTGTTGAAGCACATTTGGCACCAGTTACAGCCTCAAGTCTTTTTGAGTATGATGCTACAAGCTTGGCACACCTATTTTTGGGCAGTTTCTCCCATTCTTCTTTGCAGGACCCCTCAGGCTCCATCAGGTTGGATGGGGAGCGTCGGTGCACAGCCATTTTCAGATCTCTCCAGAGATGTTCAATCGGGTTCAAGTCTGGGCTCTGGCTGGGCCACTCAAGGACATTCACGGAGTTGTCTCGTAGCCACTCCTTTGTTTTCTTGGCTGTGTGCTTAGGGTCGTTGTCCTGTTGGAAGATGAACCTTCGCCCCAGTCTGAGGTCCAGAGCGCTCTGGAGCAGGTTTTCATCAAGGATGTCTCTGTACATTGCTGCATTCATCTTTCCCTCAATCCTGAGTAGTCGCCCAGTTCCTGCCGCTGAAAAACATCCCCACAGCATGATGCTGCCACCACGCTTCACTGTAGGGATGGTATTGGCCAGGTGATAAGCGGTGCCTGGTTTCCTCCAGGCATCACTCTTGCCATTCAGGCCAAAGAGTTCAATCTTTGTTTCTCATGGTCTGAGAGTCCTTCAGGTGCCTTTTGGCAAACTCCAGGCGGGCTGTCATGTGCCTTTTACTGAGGAGTGGCTTCCGTCTGGCCACTCTACCATACAGGCCTGATTGGTGGAGTGCTGCAGAGATGGTTGTTCTTCTGGAAGGTTCTCCTCTCTCCACAGAGAAACGCTGGAGCTCTGTCAGAGTGACAGTCGGGTTCTTGGTCACCTCCCTGACTAAGGCCCTTCTCCCCCGATCGCTCAGTTTGGCCAGGCGGCCAGCTCTAGGAAGAGTCCTGGTGGTTCCAAACTTCTTCCATTTATGGATGATAGAGGCCACTGAGCTCATTGGGACCTTCAATGCTGCAGAAATTTTTCTGTACCCTTCCCCAGATCTGTGCCTTGATACAATCCTGTCTCGAAGGTCAACAGACAATTCCTTGGACTTCATGGCTTGGTTTGTGCTCTGGCATGCACTGTTAACTGTGGGACCTTATATAGACAGGTGTGTTCCTTTCCAAATCATGTCCAATCAACTGAATTTACCACAGGTGGACTCCAATCAAGTTGTAGAAACATCTCAAGGATGATCAGTGGAAACAGGATGCACCTGAGCTCAATTTTGAGTGTCATGGCAAAGGCTGTGAATAATTATGTACATGTGATTGTTTTTGTTTTTTATTTTTAATAAATTTGCAAAGATTTCAAACAAACTTCTTTCACATTGACATTATGAGGTATTGTTTGTAGAATTTTGAGGAAAATAATTAATTTAATCCATTTTGGAATAAGGCTGTAACATAACAAAATGTGGAAAAAGTGAAGCGCTGTGAATACTTTCCGGATGCACTGTATATATAATATAACATATTCTTACAAAAGTAAGAATAAAACTCCTATATTCAAATCACCAAAAAAAAAAAAAAAATAAATAAATAAATAAATAAATAAATAAATACTTTTTCCACATTATGGTCATATGGTGAACATTATATCTATAGTTTTATAGCATATATAAAGTTTTATGGTTTTAAAGTTTATAGCTTATATATATATATATATATATATATATATATATATATATATATATATATATATATATATATATATATATATATATATATATATATAAGAACTTCCTAGAGACAGCAATGCCATGCATACAATCTGATCTAAATGATCAGACCAAGACAAAACAATTATCAAGTTTCACCCCCAGTTGTTTAACCTTTGTAACCTGTTCCACTGGAATACCACCAACAGACAAATTCAAATCAGCAGCCTTGGTGAGAATATTCCTGTTACCAAAAATAACTATACTCAGTATTCATTTCTTTGTTCTACTTCTAACCAATATGTTTGCAACTCAACTGTTATTTATTTATTTTAACTCGGTTGTTACATAACTATATATAATCAACAACATACGGTAAATAATTTGTAAAATAGAAAATAAAAGTAGACGTAAGTAACTGTCTTGTGGGACACCACAATAAGTATGTTTGCCATCAGAAAAGGATCCATAAAAAAATAAAAAAATAAAACACTTGCTGTGTTCTATCAGAGAGATTGCTCTCTATCCAGTCAAGTGTAAAGAAAAAGGAGATGGCTCAGAAGGGGCACCTGGGGGTTGCAGTAGTTGTTTTGGCGACATGTTGTCGAGGAGCAAAAAGGGATCTGGTGGCTGATCTTGCAAAAGTTATAAATGCCACACAGAGAATTACACTTCTTAACTCATTAATGACTTTCGCACATCCACACATGTACACACACACACACACACACACACTGCCCAGGGGTTAACATCCATAATTAAACAGTCTATCTGGTGTCTTTTAAAAGTATGTGTTCCTTTAGTCTCTCGTAATGAGTGATAGCATCATGCTTTGGACTTATTAAAGAGAACTAGGGGTGTGACATGCTTACATATTCTAATTACTGCACTATGAAGAAAAATATAGCATTACATTTTTATAGCAAATTATTTTATATCGTTCGTTGTACGTTTCATAGCAGTTTCCTGGTGAAATGAACATAAGCAGGGTCATTTCTAAGCATATGGGGGCCCTAGGCGAAATCAATTTTCGTGGTAGCTCAACTGATAGACTGTTGCACTTGCAACCTGAAGAACAGGGGTACGAGTCCTGAAGAGTGTGGAAGTTAACATGTCAACCAAAAGTGTTAAAGATGCTCCATAAATTTACTTGGTTGCTTCAGCAATTGCGTTTTTCATCTCAGATTTGCATTAATGCCACTATCGGTTATGTTTAGGTTTTAGATTTAGGGTAGGAAGGTAGGTTTTTTATTTTTTTTATTTAAAACTCGACAGAGCATTAACCATAAAAAAACACATCTGTTTGGGAGAACATTTATCTTTTTTAACATAGTGTACACTAAACCTCGGAACTGGCACAATACGGGTAATGTACCATGTAATGTCACTTTGCAAAAACGTTGGCACACAGTCACGTTATTTTCATATGAATAGGCTCATATCAGTGAAAAAATAAATTCTGTATATTACAGTAATGAGAACCACCACTGAGGACTATTACCAAAATGGACACATTACATAATGGACACATTACGATATAAAATATTGACAATTAAGCATAATGTCACAATGCAACAAAAAAAAAAAAATAAATAAATAAATAAATAAATATATATATATATATATATATATATATATATATATATATATATATATATATACATATATGGGTTTTGTTTGGGTTTTGTTTGTGAATTATCACTTGGGCATGTTTTCATAAGATTTAAAAACTGTTTCAACTAAATCTTCATGATATAAAACTCTGAGGTATTCTAGGCCAAAATAAATAAGAAGAAATGAAAGTAAGGCATTAATATGTAAATATGTTGCTCCCAGTGTCTCTGTGGCATATAATTTGAATCCCAGCATGGCCTATATAAGGGAGGATCCCAAAAAATAGCCTCATGATTTCCGCTCAAAGCAGACAGATAAGTCTTCCACACACAGCACCTGCACAGCTGGGAAGTGTGTTCCTCAGTCTGCATGAGCTCGAGTTTCCCCTCAGCGTCCTACCAGCACCCTGTCTTCTATTCATATATACATGTATATTTCATATAGAGTCAGTGGAGCCTGAGGGCATAGCATACATACACACGCACAGAGGGAGGCAAAGGACAGGTGCATACAGTCCTATGACAAACACATACAGTACACTTCCAGATGAACAATTACATTCACTTGGGGGAAAAAGACAAAGAAATGTGATAACAAGTAAACAAGACGACACTCATTCATGTGTTCAAACTGACAAATGCCTTTTAAAGTTATTGCATTTGGCAACTCATTTTACTTCAGCAGTGACATATTGCTGATGTTCTATGAGATGAAATGCAGGCTGTGACTTGATTTTATCCATCGGCCATTGATTGAATTGAAAAGTACATATCACAGTGGAGGTTGTAGGGAAGAGGTTGAAAACTTAGAGATTTTTGATGTTAGCTGAAAAGGAAAGTCGTTTCACAAGCGAGCATTTTATAACATTTTGATAAAAGATTCCAAAGATAAACAATAATTTTATTTGAAAGAAAATGCACTGTTGAATTAGACCAGGAACGTGCATTAAGAAAGTAAACAGGGTCGATTTGATTTCATGTTGACTTTAAGACCCATAACACTGTATATTTTTTACAGACTCCATTTCTGACCCATTAACCCACATATCTTTATAACAGCCTTGTCATCTGGGCACAGGGCATTTGCTGGCAATGTCATCCATGATGGCTAAAGAGCTGTTTGTCTTTATTTATTATGTGTGTGTCTTGCCATGGCAGTCTCCAACCTCCTCCCACAGAGATACTCAGTTCAAGCCACCATTCACTTATACACTGAGACACACACTTTCAGAATCACACTCCATTCCAATCATCCCATTTAGATAATTGCTGCTTAATAAACTCAGTTTTCCAGAATGCCTTAATAATTCCTCTAATATTGTGCCTTATTTAGAGTTTGCATAAGTTCAGTAAAACCATAATTCCATCCAAAAGTATGAAGAATTTGGCTACAGTTTGGGAATATAGAGGCCACCCCCTAGCGAATGAATGAGAAACTGCGGAGTAAGGGCCATTCACACGGGTCACGTTTTTACATTAAGAAAAGCTGACCAAATGGGGTCTAGACACACATTTTTTATGTTTTTACCTAATCTTAAAAAAGTGCAGCTCATAGCCGTAGATGCTTAAAAAACAGACACAATGCAACAGCCAAAGACATCTGTGTGATCGGTCCCTAAAAGTGAAATAGAATTTTTCAACTAAACAATGTTAGTATTTTAATGCATTTGAAGGGGCCTTTAATAGCTAGTCTTAGTTTGTACTTAAATAGTAGTTAAACTACAGTTAAGCTATTTTTACATAACAAGCTACTAACAAAAACCTGCTAACTACCTTAAGGCAATTTAATATGTATGTAGTGAAACAACTGAAAAAGTAGTGCAGACAGAATGCAAGAACACATACTGTAATTGTTAAATTTAACAATGCTAGCACTGTAATGCAGTTGATGTATGGGGCCACAGTCTGCCAGACATCTTCACTTGGACTGTACTGTACTTGAAAATGTGCACAGTAAATACACACAAAGACCTAAATCTGTGTTGGAGGACTACAAATGGACTCTTTCATATATCAGTCTGTAAAAAATTTCATTTCATCCAGGTCATTGTAGAATGTCTGGAAAGATTCATTCAAAGCAACTGGACCGTGTAATAAATTGTTGTGAAAAAACAGTTTAGGATAAAACTAGGTATCGTCTTGAAAATAAATTAAAACAAAGTCCAGATGGCTTGATTGAACTTTTCCAGACACTTTCTGTCTCTCTAAAAAACAGACTTCACAAAGACTGATAACACCGTGACTATGTGAGCATGTGTGTGTGTGTGTGTGTGTGTGCGTGTGTGCATGCATCTGTCTGTCTGTGTGCGTCAGCATGTGTGTGGGCGAGATGGTTTAATTTCTCCCAGTAGCTGGAATAAAATCTCTCCAGTGGACTGGATGCACTAAGCAAATTATAGCATTATGATTATGGAAAGCAAATCTAATCCCACATTATGGCATACAATATAGCAGTGTCATCTCTTTGGGGCATGGAATATGTCTCTACATAACCTTCATATTCATCACGGAAACATATTGCAGTAATGGACAATACATTTGAAATGAACTTGAAGAGCAACAAGTCACACTGGAAAGGAAACACACACACACACACACACACGCACGCACGCACGCACGCACACAGTTTGTCACCTTACCCCACGTACAGTCAACTCCACTAGTGATGTAGGTGTATTCACACTGCATTATCATTAACTCAGAAGGTGAGATGTAGGTGTTTTAATTAATTAATTTATTTTTTATCTTATTTTTGCATTTGTCAGATAAGTTGTGAAAAATGTTGCATAGTGAGGATGTTTTGAAAAAATAGTGCCATAAATAGTGTTTATTAACAATTAACATCATACAAAGTGCAGTAAACATAAAAAAAGTTAAATTGATATTTGGTATGACCACCCTAGCCTTCAAAACAGCACCAATTCTCCTAGATACACTTAGGTTGTTGGCGGATAGGTTGTTCCAAGCATCTTGGAGCATTTGCCAAAGTTTTATGTATTTAGGATCAATTGCTTCTGTTTCTTCATGTAATCCCAGATTGACTCAGTGATGTTGAGATCCGGGCTCTTTGGGGCCATACCATCTGTTGCAAGACTCCTTGTTCTTCTTCTATTATTTTCTATTTGCAAAGGGAATTTTGAATCTAAAATGTATATGTCCTACTGAAAAACTAAAGCAGAAGATACATAATAAGCGTCTTAAGACAAATGTGTTTGTCAAACTTCTAATAAGCCTAAGAGTTCTTGCACTCAAACATTGATAGAGCGCAAATCCGAATGCAGGGATCTCATGATGTGTTTTTCTAAGTTGACCTAAAAACGGTATGTTTATGATACGACGCAACCAAAGTGAGACGCTCCAAATGCATCCAAATTCAATTTATTTATAATTATTTAAATATAAATATTTATAAGTTAATTATTATATATTTAATTATTATTTGAGGGTCTTTCTCAGGAAATATTTACATATGCAATTAATGCGATTAATATATATATTAAAAAATATATTTGTTTTTTAACCATCTTAATCTCAATTAGGCTGACATTTTTACAAATAAATAAATGCATACATTCAATATTAATAATAATAATAAAGAAAATAAAATTACATCTACTTTAAAAACAACCATTAAAACTAGTACACACCCTAAATTTTATGCATATAGTAACAAACAGCATTTAACAAAACAATTCATTTACACAAACTGTCTGAACGAACCAATTCACTAAAATGAATTTGACTGATTCAGAGGTGCCTTAAGTGAGATCAGACATGATTAGGGTGGCAACATTACATTGAAAAACTAAATTTATAATAAATAGAAGTACTAAAACACCCTGTTTTAAATAGCAGAGTCAAAAACATAACTATAAACAGCAGCAATTACCTAATTTTTTTTTATTAAAAATAAGAAGAGCTCAATTGTTTATTTGAACAGGTTCATTTATATGATCATCACATTGCACTTGCAATGGGTACGAGTCCTGAAAAACACGCAAGTTGACACGTGAGACAAACGTTTCATAGAAGCATCACAAAATGACATCTAACTCCCTTTTAGCTCCACACATTGGACATTTCACCTCGGAACTTGAGCAATACGTATAAGGAATCATGTAATATTTAGCAAAAATGTGGCTGAAGTTACATAACTTTCATGAGATCATGCTGGAAAATTAATGACTTCCGGGTGACAAAGTGGAATAGAAAAAGAAAGAGAACTGTGTTTGTGCACGCAAATTTGCCAGTCCTTTAATCTGAAGAACTTCCCAATTTACTGCTTTTAGAAAGAGTAGAAAAATCATTCAGGTATAATTGTTGTAGTTGCTGCGGCCCTGTAAAGAGGCAGGTGGAGAGGAGGATCATGGGAACTACATGGCTGCATAGAGATAGAGATGAATGGTGAAAGCCATTATATGGCACTCTTGGCTCCCCTCTTTTTTGATTAGAGCTGTAATGATAACTGTGGATTTAATGGACTTCAAAACAAATACTTCAATTCTACTAATTAATTCTACTGCTTTGACTATTCAGACAGAGTATAAAACGGTCAGTTTCAATGTCAAATTAGTATCCCTTTCTCTCGTTGCATTCCCTGGTAATGAAGTAGATTTCATATTATTGTTTACTTGTGTGGTGCTGTTCCATTAAAGTGAAGTGTGTAATTCTGGTCGAGGTACTCAATAAGCAGAACAATATTTTGTTAGTGCCACAGAGTCGCAGTGTTTAATCAACCTACAAATGGCTAACTTTGAGGCACTGCCAAACAGACCTGCATGCACAATCATACAACCAGATTTGAATGTGCACAAACACAAAAACTAATATAAAGCTCTGAAACCACTATCACAATTAAAGATCAATGCTATCTCTCACCTTGTGATTGCCATAGGTCAAGAGTCCTCTTTACACAAGGTACATAACTGATATTAAAAATAAGAAGAAACATAACTATGCCCATAAAATATAATGAAATGTAATGGGTCACACAGGGAATTCTGGGAACTTTTTACATAAATTGTAATTTTTACAACAATTTACCATTTGTATATGAAGAAAAAAAAAATACGTATTTTTTTTTTTTTTTTACTCTAGCATTTTACAGACTTTTACCATTAAAATTTTGGAAATTTTTTACAGTGTTGGCATCTAATACTAGATAATTTTCCATCTTTGGGTCATTGGTTCAACTCTGGCTCAAACAAGGCTGTATTAAACACCCCTGAGTAGGGCTGAATGATTTGGACAGAAAATCTAATTGCGATTATTTAAAACAAATATTGCGATTGTGATTTAAACTGTGATATGATAATAAAATAGTAATTAATTTTAACCAAAATTTTAAATGTTGTTCTAAAAATGGTTCACACTTTAAAAAGAACCAAACTAAACACATAAATAAAATAGTGAAACACAGAGGGTGAAAAACAGTTATCTTCATCGCATTCACATTGTACCTCTCTTTTTTTGTCCACTTTTGAAAGGTTCTCAGCCCACTTTTCCTTTTTTTTTTTTTTTTTTTTTTTTGGAACCCAGTCAACTTCCATCTTCCCTTCTATCCACGAAAAACCCTGTGCCATGGTGCTATTTTAGATTTGTACAGTAACTTAACATATGTAGAATTATGCAGATGTGTAATTAGTGAATCTACAGCAGTGCACGTCAGCATACCGGACTGAATCTCAGAGCTCATTTGTCACTCTGGAGTTCAGGTAGATCTGAAAACACTGAAACACTGTATAATCATGCATGCTCAGAGTATAGTAGTGTAATACAATAACACAGTTTACATGTACTTCAGAAAGCACTACACACTACAGAACAGGTCTGCACACATAAGTGCAGCATTATTTACTAAAATAAATATCAGCCCTTGTGGTTTGATAATCGCACTAGGTTATATTGTGAGTTTGATATTATTTCAATTAATCATTCAGCCATACACTTGAGGATCAATATAATATAGTAGTATCTACTTTTTCCTTGATTTCTCCTTCACTAAATAATCCTCTGTCTCACCACCTCCATTACAATGTACTTCACAAAGGGCCAAATTCACAATTCACCTTAATTCAGCAACTTTGTTTCAGTCCTTAAAAAACATAATTTAGTTCCTAAATACACAATAAATGTTCACTGCCCTAGGAGCATGAGCAGACAGCGTGGTGCTGTTACCATAAAGCCATCTTGCACAGTTGGGTTTGTGAGGGTCGGAGACTCTGGCAAGCATTTTGGGAAGCCTTTGAGCAGTCATGCCAGACTAATCCTTAATTAACCCATAATGAGCTTCTAATAAAGAAACCATTTCCTATTACACGCATATGTTGTTCACATACAGAAAAGAAAGAGCAAGGGGTAAGAGAGGTAAGGAAATGAAAGGAAAGAAAAAAATGAAAAGTAAAGGAAAATTAGAGTAAAATGAAAAAAGGAAAGAGGAAAAGAAAAGGAACGGAAAAAGAAAATAAAGGAAAAAGGTAAATGGAAAAGAAAAAGAAATGAAAAGTGCCCAATTCACTCTCATGGTGGCTTGCCTCAATTCGGGTGGCGGAGGATGAATCTCAGTTGCCTCCGCGTCTGAGACTGTCAATCCGCGCATCTTATCACATGGCTTGTTGAGTGCGTTACTGTGGAGACATAGCGCGTGTGGAGGCTTCACGCTATTCTATGCGGCAACCACACACAACTCACCACGCGCCCAACCGAGAGGGAACCACATTATAGTGACCATGAGGAGGTTACCCCATGTGACTCTACCCTCCCTAGCAACCAGGCCAATTTGGTTGCTTAGGAGACCTGACTGGAGTCACTCAGCACACCCTGGATTTGAACTCGTGACTCCAGGGGTGGTAGTCAGCATCTTTACTCGCTGAGCTACCCAGGCCCCCTTCATTTAAAACTGTGGGTGTATTGTATGTTAATGAATTGCCGTAAATCCCAATTTGCTATTTTCCTGAGAAATAGGTCATTGCGCTAAGATGTCTGAGAACCATGTAATTTCTTGCTGCAAAATCTAAATTCAGTTCCTGAATTTTCAGTTTGGGAATTCCACCAGCAGATGATATCAAAGAGCTATTGATCACTTTTAATAAGTGCTGTCAGTCGATTAAAAATTTTTAATCGCAATTAATCACATAATTTTTTGTAGTTAATCACGACTAACTGCAAATTTTGAAAGTTCTGAAATTTGACACTATATATTTATTTTCCTTCTCCTGTCAAAATGCATTTATTTCCATCTTAGGAAAGAAAACAAAACAAAATGTAACAATATAATGCTTTATAAACATTTTCCAAACAAAGCCTTTCACAGTATAAAGACAGAAATGCACTAATATATCAACAATTCAAGTAACATTAAAAGTTTCACAAAGTCTAAGTGGGAGTTTGACTAATGAAAGACCAAATCCCTACATAGGATGCATATTCATTGCAATGGGATCTAAATCTCTTAAACCGTCATCATCCACAATATTAATCAGCCATTAGACTGTGGCTATTTGCTTTCCTACAGCAATTTTGAAGCCACGTTCATGATTTGTGTCAGGGCGTAAATGCCAGTGCCACTTTGATCCTCACATAAAGAGTGCTTGGAAACAAAAACATCTCATTCTGCGCTTTGGCGATTGTTAAGACTTGACGTGCTTCTGTGGTAATTAAATTGCACCTTACATGCTTCTAAAAAATATTTCATTTCTATCACAAGTCCCAGCTGGGCTTGTATTGTACATCAAATAGCACTAAGAGGTCCTTTCTCCATCATTTTATCACGGAAGCGCTGTTATGTGTGTGTGCACAGATTATTTTACTTATTGAGATAACAACCTCTGCGGCTCTATAATAGCAGAGAGCGTAACGGTCAAGTAGCGTGACAGTACCGCCCACAGAATGTCTATGGGACTGCCGCGTTTTGCTATCTTATGCTAACCTTGTAGCCCCCACTTGATAGAAGGGCTCTGGTGTGTTGTGGTGTGTGCGTCAGTGTAATGAGTCTAGGCAGACACATTACAAAGGTCTGCACTTCCCCAAATGTGTTTATGTTGTATCATTGGTAAATGCGTTAATCGCAATTTAGAAAAAAATAATGCATTAAGCTATTAAATTAATTGCATGCATTAACGCGTTAATTCTGACAGCTCTACATTTAATACTAGCCGTGATTTGTGTGTCAGTAGATCAATATGATATTATACTTACATTATTTATGATTTGATGCAGCCTGCATCCAATTAGTCCTGATAAGCATCACACATACACAGTATAAGGAGCGTCACAGAAATATGTCTGACTTTCAACAAGGACATAGTTAATGCACAGAAGAATGTAAGACACAAATGACCCATATTTCTATTAACTGACACTATCAAATTCTTATGAATGGGCTGTCTTCATTTATATCAACATTGCTTGACAGAGAATGGATTATATAATAGGATGCAGATGATGCAATAACCGGAGAAGAACCTCAGAATTAAAATTTAACCCATTCACTCTTATGCGCGCTTTTCACTAACCCAATAAAGACTTAGTGTATGCTTGCGCGGAAATGTGTGTATGACATACCGCATAACACTGCGCTTAAGACATAGTAGTCTTAAAATAGGGCCCTTGGTTTGACTGATGCCAGCAAGCACCCACCACGAACACCTTAGTAAACACCTAGTAACTATTATTTAAAATACACTCAGAACTTATCAACCACATAAATCAGTACAGTTATTGTCTTCAGTAAGACTACATAACATTACACTCATGAGGCCAACACAAGTTTCCTGTTAACCACTGCCAATGTGAATCCACTCAAAGCCTCTCCAGCAAAGCAACAGAGAGCAGAAATATTTTTGGCCCTCACCTCAGCTTCATTATACCATATGGTAACTCTTTGCCTAGTAGCCCACCAGCTGCCTATACACTGGCAGTGAGAATGGCCCCTCCCAGTACGCATCCATTAGACAGAGAGTAGTGGTCTGACTCAAAGAAGACCTGTTGCACTACTAAATCAGAGATGCTCTGGTTCTAGGTCACTGTTTAGTTAGTTTCATGTAGCCAGACCTTTGAATAAACAGCATGAAGTATGGTCCATACTAAGTGAGCCAAGAACCACCCACTTAAACTTGGTTAATTTTGTTTTTGTATATCTTGTAGGGTCTTTTGGATTATCTGAAATAGAATATACCATATTACTAGATGAAAAAAAAAGAAAATAAAAAAAAAATCACTTGAGAACCTGAGAAAATGTGTGTAAATTTTTTAATCAGAAGTTGTCTATCCAAAAGTAAAAAGTATTATATCACAGGGACAACCACAAATAACTTTTTTGTTTAATTTATATATTCGTTCACATAAGAGAGCCACAGTAATACCTACAGTAAGATGAAAGTCTGATAGAAAAAAATATTTAAGTAGTTGAGCTAAGAGAGAAGACGAGACGATGTTAAGTAATCAAAGTGTGTGGTATATGATGTATACGTAGGTGTTTCTGGGACCAATGCAATAATTTAATAATCAACCATGGAAAAAACCCATATCAGTAGAGCACTACTATGAATATTGGGGGGATATGTCCTCCTTAATGTCTATGGTGGTTACGGCCCATATAGCATGTCTCCAGTCCCAGCTGCTCTATCAAAGAGGCCAATTTTACTGACACCACCATTAAGTAACTGGCATGTCCACCTACTCTTCCACCCCACCCACTTTGGGGACAATCTCCGCCTGAGTGCCGATGTCATTACTGGATGCCATGCAGGGTGACAGCTCTCTCAGCCAGTAAGCAGAGGTGGGTAGAGTAGCCAAAAACAAACAAACAAATAAACAAACACACACACACACACACACACACACACACACACACACACAAAAGAAAAAAAAAATCCTCAAGTAGAAATAAAAGTGCTACATAAATAATTACTTGAGGAGATTTTAGACAGAATGTTAGCCTTCGTTACAATTTACTTTCAGTGAATGTTTTTTTTTTTTCTTCTTCTTCTTTTATATATTTTCAAAGTGAATGGTGACCGAGACTGTCAGTCCCTAACATTCTATCTAACATCTTTTGTGTTTCACAGAATACAGGTCACATGGGTTTGGAACAACATATGGGTAGGGGAATTATGATGGAATATTAAATTATGGCTGAGCTATCACATTAAAGGTGTAGTTCACCAAAAAATGAAAATTTTCTCATAATTTACTCACCCTCATGCCATCCCAGATATGTATGGCTTCCTTTCTTCTGCAGAACACAAATTATGATTTTTAGAAGAAATTTTCAGCTCTGTGGGTCAGTATGTGGGGCATGTGAATGGGTGTCAAGTAGGGACTCCAGTAGTTAAATCCATATCTTCAGAAGTGATATGATACAGTAGGTGTGGCTGAGAAACAGATAAATAGTTAAGTAATTTTTTGCTAGATGTTCTTCTCCCAGCCCAGCAGGGGGTGATATGCAGAGAAGAAAGTGAATCACCAAAAACATAAGATGAAGAGTGTGAAAGTGATCTGTTTCTCATACACACCTATCACATTGCTTCTGAAGATATTGATATAACCACTGGAGTACTTTTATGCTGACTTAGGTGATTATTTTTTTTAGCTTTAAAATGTTGGCATCCATTCACTTGAAATTCTTCTAAAAATCTTCATTTGAGTTCAACAGATGAAAGAAAATCATATACATCTGTGATGGTGTAACTGTAGCCAGCTGGTAGGTAGCTGTGCAGTGTGTAAACCTCACTTCCTTGGCCTCAAGAGGTGCACTAGCGACTAGCGTAATTATTACGGTGGAAACGTGAACAATGTTCCACAGGGACATTATATATAATGCTGAAATATAAACCAAAGCAAGATCATGATTTATTAATGCCTACTTTCACTATTTCATAGCTTGTAGTAGTTAGTTCAGTGTAGTTACAGTTTTCAGTGTCAAAATAATTTAGATCATTAGTTCTGTACACAGTACCAGCGCTCGCTAAATGCAGAGTACGCAGCCTGCGTAGGGCACCACATGCAGAAATGCTGTCTGTTCGCACTCCAGTTATCAATTACACGTTCGGCAGAGCACAAGTCATTTACACTTAACGTGGATGTTTACATGGATTTATACAGTTAATCAGCCCAAAGTATCTGCGACAGTCTCCAGTACACCCGCAAGGGCATGGGGGAAATGCATAAATACTGCTCATGACACGCGGGATGCAGGACAAAGCGCACTGATATATTGCTGAACTGATACTTATGTATCATTTAGACATCTTCATTCGCCTCAAGAGAAATTGTAAAAGTACACTTAAAAACTGATTTCGCAAGAGCCCATATTTACAGAATCACCCTGAAAATGACCATCACCATGTCACAGAAAAGCCTGCGTTACCATTAGAGCCACAACTTACCTCAGAGTGTTGCCAGAAGTTGGAGCTGCAATTTTAATCTTTAAATATCTGCTTGTCTTGGTAAAAAAATTGTGTAGCATGACGAAACTATTCTTTTTTCACCATGCAGAGTGAAGAAAGTGTTTAACTTATTTAGAAGAGCATGATGCTGCAGCAGTGATGGACTCGGCTTGAGTGACTGTGACAGCATGCGCAGCTGTGTGATATTCCGCTGTCGTAAAAGTCCCATTCAATAATCTCTCAATAAACTAAGCATTAATTAAAATTAAACCCAGAAACGTAATGACAGGAACGCCACCCATTGTAATGAAGTAATCTTTTTTTCATTTGAAATTTACTTCAGTGAGAGTAAAAAGTACCCACTTTTAAACCTACTCTAAAAGTAATTTTTTTTCCAAAAATTACTCAAGTAAATGTAACAGAGTAAATGTAGAGCATCACTACCAACCTCTGCCAGTATGTCCATCAACATGCACATGATTAACAGCTCCAATGTCCCCATCATTCTGTTCCACACTTCTGTAAATGTGCGATTTCTTCCCACTCACGATGCCCATATGTAACTTATATGTGGGAAACATACTCAGATGCCGCTTACATTTTTATTTTCTGAGTAGGTAGACTATTTTACCAGTTAGTGCCACTAGTATGTAAACACAGCTTTTTGGAATCATGTAACAATGTGCAAAAATAATGATGTGTTAAAAGCAAAGAAAATGCTGCAATTCACAACGTACAGCAGACACCTCTTAAATGCAGATTTGTTTAATTGTTACTTTCTTGATTTATGGATGTCTGAAAAAAATTAAAAAAAATAAAATAAAATAAAGCCAACTAACACAGTTAGTTGCCACAAAGCCACAGGGAATACTATTGTCTAGAACATAACCACTGACCTAACAACAAAATGCCACCACAGCAAATCTCTTCTGATTAATTCTCTGAAGAGTCTGGCATGATAAGAGCGCAACGCTGTCTGGCGAGCAGAAATTACAAAGGAATGTTCCGCTGCATTCCTGATAAGCCATCTCCAGTCTGAATGATAAATGTTCTGGACACCGGGGGGTTTTTACTCCCTTTAAACAAGTATCTAATGACGCTGCAAAAAGACCTCTGCTTGCATCATGTACTGCAGTCGATCAGTTCCGTCTTAGAATGATGCAAGGCCGGTTTATTCCACCACCTGGAGTTTGTAGTTGACAGCCACTCGCGTATTCAGACTATGATTTGTTTGAAACAAAATGTATATTGTTTTATGTGTTGTTAAGGGAAAGGGTTATCTGCAGTATATCATATCACAGTAGAGCAGTCTGGTTCTTGAAGTAAAAATGCCATTTTATCCATCGGGGAACTGATTATTAACGATAACGAGGTTGATCTATGGTATTTGCTTCGGTTGAAGCTGTCAGTCCGTATTATATATATATATATATATATATATATATATATATATATATATATATATATATATATATATTAAACAGTTGTGTTTAATAGCAGAATTCCTGTTGAAGAACTACATTAGCCATGATCCTGAAGAGATAACATCCACCAATCAGAGAACTGCGGCAAACAAAATGCGGCAAGAGAGCTCTGCAGCGACCACTCACTTCCATGAAGGACTGCTAATAAAATAAAAAAAATAAAAATAAATTATGCATTTGGCAGACACTTTTATCCAAAGCAACTTACAGTGCACTTATTACAGGGACAATCCCCCTGGAGCAACCTGGAGTTAAGTGCCTTGCTCAAGCACACAATGGTGGTGGCTGTGGGGATTGAACCAGCAACCTTCTGATTACCAGTTATGTGCTTTAGCCCACTACACAAACACCACTCCAAATGATGCAATCAAGTTAAACTACTGACACTCTTAAACTACTGATATATTTGTATATATCTGAATATTTTGCAATGTATTTTAAAAATGTTGATTCTTTATTCAAAATCAACAACTTAAATCAATAGTTTTAGATTTTTCTGTCATTTTTAAATGTATTACTTCATTCACAATGCTTCATGAGATTGTAGTTCATTCCCTCATGATAAATGTTAAGTACAGATTATCATATCTTTCTCTTGTTATGCAATTTTCAAATATTTTCTTTGCTTCAAAAGTTTGTAATGCTGTGATTCACCTCTGAGCTGGTTGATTTGGTTCATGGCTTAAAACTCTTTTGTGAAGTACTTTATAAAAGCCCTATGGAGAAAAAAAAAAAAAGGGAAAATATTTGCAGCATCAAGATGACTGAAAAAAATGGGTGGGCACTATTGCTCTTTTATATTTATATATATATATATTATTAACTGCGTGCATTGCCTAAGGTAGATTAATAAATTGTTGTGTACAATGTTTTTGTAAGGAAGCATATTGTGTTTCCAGGATAATGCACACCTAGTGTTGAAATGGCATACATTTAAGGGGTTTTAGTGAAGTTCTAACCCTGAATAACCATGGAAAGAGTACACCATTTCAATTCACTGTAGCAAGGCCAAATACACTGTAGCAGCGGGGGGCATGGTCAAGCATCTCTCCGGAGAGAGAGAAAGCGGTAAGGGCGCTTACACCTGAGCTAAATTATGTCTAACACCCGTCTCTAATTTCAGTGAGCACGGGAGAGCGCTTAAAAAGAGCCACACCACCAGCAGTCAGGGAGAGAGATTGGTGCAAGGAAGGCCACGGTGTTATATGTTGTTACGCTGATGATGTAATTAGTTGGACTCTTTAAGTAACTATCTGCTTGTGAAACTGTTGAGTGTGTGTGGAACTGTAAGCGACAGGGTGCACAATTAAACGCCTACCTGAACCAAGAAATCTTGCTTCTCGCCTCCTTTCCACTGAGAAGTGTTACATACACATTTACAGACAAAGCAAAATGCTCAATATGAGAAAACACAAATTTTGAGAGTGCTAATTTGTTGCTAATTTGAGTATAAAACAGATGTGCCATTCATATAAAATCTGGGCAGAAAACTGCACTATTTGTAACCAAATACAAAACATTGGTGTTTGGTTTTCAGTCCCCTGCTGAAAAGAACAGCTTATAACAGCATGGATATTCATGCTGGTCCAGGCTGGTTAGTGCTGGTTTGGTGCTTGTCAAGCTGAAAACTTAGGAAGAATAGCTGATGATTTTTATTGCTAGTACACTAGTTAAGCAACCTGCCCAAACAAAACTAAACTAAACTAAACTAAACCACATTGTAGCAGTGGTAGCAGTAAACAGCAATTATTGGGGTCCAAGCAGTTTGTGGAGAAAATGACCACAATTTGAAGGAACAAATCTGTCAGAGGCAAAGTAATTTAATTATTAAGTACTCTAGTTACTTATTAGGGATTCTGTCTGCCATTTTTGAGTTTGAAGAAAAAAATGATTTCTTTGAACTCCTGTTTGTCTGAGTAGCATGCGATGTTGCATGTACTATCATCTAGAGACCCTCATGACAAAAAGTTATCAAAATAATAAAATCATTTAGTTTGCAATATGTTATTTAATTTTTTTCAGCAGAGTTGTGAGAATATTAGCATCCCTCGTGATATGCTTAAGAAAATTAATAAAAATAAGTCCAGCATAAGAAGGTTTGCTAGTCTGCCCCAAACCCCTCTAAAACCATCCAACTGACTAGCATGACTAGATAAGAAAAGCCAACCAGTAATGTGAAAGTTCCTCGCAAAGCAATTGGCCCATCTGAATCAAACCCAAGTATTTAACACAAGTAACAATTAAAGTAACAAATGTCTCAATACTTTCAGAACATGCATGAGGTGTAACACACAAAAAAATTCTCACACAAATGTTCACCGGAAAATTAAAAGCCAGACAACCGGCGGTACTCTCCCTATAAATGACCAATTGCTTTCCGTTCTTGGTTCCTTTCTGATGCAGATGAATTTCCAGTGGATTTTCCAGATGCATTATTCCGCCCGCTTCTGCGTTTTTCTTTGTGACAAAAGGACAAAATGGTTTCTATCAGGCGAATGAGTAGATGGCAGAGGACTTGGACATCTTTGAAAGGCATAAAGAGGCTGGTACACGTCTTTGAATTTTGGGTCACATACCGGGTCCTGTTCAAAGCTGTACTAACACAGACGTGTGTACATGCACACACTATTTTCAACACATGTCTCTTCCATTTCCCAGTCTCCTTTGCCAAGCATTCCTCCACTCAGTTTAACAACAAAGCCCTGTGTGAACTTACCCAAACTTGAACAGATGTTTAATAAATGTCACAACTTAGACTATGAACGGGGAATTCATCATATTTATCAAGTGATGTGATATGAACTAAATAAAAACTCTGCTTTGAATTATGGCAGTTATATATAGTACAGCTACGTCTGTCTCATACTTTTAAGTATTGAAGTATTAAAAGAAGTACTTCCTCTTGTTAGGTGAGAGCAGCAAGAACATGACAGGGATGCAACTGGAGAGAGACAGATGCTCGGGGATGTGTGTACAGGTGAACGAGACTTGTACACCTGTCAGGCTGAAGACTGAATCTCCAATGAAGACGGAACAAGATGGATGACACCAATAAGAAAAGGACAGAGCATCATAATTCAGAAAGTAAACAAGAACAACAATGCTGCTTCTCCTTTAAATCTATATTGCGGTTGAAAGAACCATGCTCTTTGTGCCAGCGTCTATGAATATTAAAGACTGACAGCCTCAGTCACTGTTCACTTTCATTGTTTGGAAAAAAGATGAAATGATGCAATGAACGTGAATGGTGACTGAGGCTATCATTCTGCTTAACATGTCCTGTGGTATTCCATGGAGGAAAGAAAGTCTTACAGGTTTGTAACACAATGAAGGTGAGTAAATGATGATATAATTCTTATTTTTTTTTTGGGGGGGGGGGGGGACTATCCCCCTATGTTTAATATAATTACAATATTATATATCTTCTTTTTTTTCCTTTTTTTTTTTTTTTTTGCTTTCACCAGCTGTGTTTAGAGTAAATACAAACATTTTGTGTTCACAGTGCATAATTGTTGAGTCAAGGCACCATCTTGTTTTGTTTACATTTGACCGTAATGTATGGAAGGCTTTGAGGTCAGAAGTGGCGAATTACAACTCAATGATACCCACCACCAACTTCGCCTGGTAATCTGAGTCATAAGCACAGATGTCTCGGTAAACATGTGCAAGCATGCTTGAAAACTGTCAATGGTGGCTAAGGGTGGCAACTGGTCCTATAGACCAGGAAGGCTGGAGAAGCTTACAGTGTTAGTTTTCAGCTCTGGTGGAAGGGTGAGAATAAGAGAGGTGGGATAAAACAAGGCAGGGTGATCAATTGTTGAGAAGGATGAATGCACAGAAGAAGAAGAAAAGGGCGAGAGAACACATAAATGGAGAGAGGGAGACTATGACCCGAGAGTGACACCAAACCACTTACTTCCTCTTGGTTGATTTACAGTGCACCAATAAAGCGACTGCAAAACAATTAATGTCGTCAATGAGCCAACAAATGAAGATAATGATTTAGAGAGACAGGAGCGAGGGGCAGCTGGCCGCCTCTGTTAGTTAAGAGCACCTGAGCAGCACAGCCAGAGAAACCATTAACATTCACCCTTTATGCAAGTATGTCTCCCTGTCCGTCTGTCTTTCTCTCCACACCTGTTTTCGTTTTGTTTTGTTTTTCTCAAAAAAACAAAACAAAAAAATCCCCTTCCTGCGTTTGTTGAAAGGCAATTCTGTCGTCTTTAAGCTCACTTATGCCTTTCCAAAACTGTTTGACTTTCTTTCTTTAGTCGAACACCAAAGATAAATTTTGAACAATCTACTGGTTGTTTTTATTCAGGCAATCAAGGAGCTTTAAAAAAAAAAAAGTGCGAAATACACTGATAAAGTATCCTAAATGTAGCCCATATAAGTCTTGCGTCAGATATATAAGACTTCTAATGTCAGGTTTGACGTCAATGACACCAATGGTTTGTTTGTCTCATAACCGAACACAACGCACTAGTTTGAATTAGCAGAAACGCAAATGAGATTTAAGAGCCATGGCAAAGGGAAATTTTCAGTAGATAAAGGCTTCATTTTTAGTCTGTTCCTCACACAAACCTATCTTCTGGTTTCAGAAGACTTGATTATAGCTTATGAGTCACATAGACTACTTTAAGGAATTTAATTTATTTAGTTAATTTAATTAATATTAGGAAAGTAATAGGGTCAATTCTGATTCATTTTCAATGTTGATTTCAGGTCTCACATTGACTCAAACAAGCTTCTATGTTTGAGAACATGCTTTAATTTCCAACCCCTTTTATGTTTGTGCTTTGAAAATTCAGAGAAAGTGCCAAACAATTACTTTGGGACATTTGTTTTCTTTGTACCCACATATATATTTCATATTTTAAATAAATGTACGTGCATAAAGTTTTACACTTAACAAAAACAACACAGATGTTTGAGAAAAGAAATATATAAAATGACAAATAGCTGTTTAGCCTTATTTGGAGGTAACAGCCTTTATTCTATATTAAAGGACACTTAAAATTGACTGCAAGCTATAGAGAGACTGTGTATTCACAGTGGTGGGGTTTATCTAGTGGAAAACCTTGAGACCGATTTAACACACAGCTTGCACAGACACCTGGAGAAAAGACGGCAAGAAAAGACTCCTCTGGAGAGAGGAGTCAACATTTACTCATTTGGTCTTTCCTGCAGTACACAGCACACAAAGGTTAGACCATCTGCAATGCAAATCCAATTAGTAAACAACACACGCACACACATACATATAAACTGAGCAGACAGACAGACCCAGAAAAGCCCAGACTCATCTAGATTTGTTTGACAACAACATAGTGTCACATTCTAAATCTAGGCCAAATAATTAAGGAGGATAGCAAAGTAGACTCTTCAACCTATCAGATCTCAAGGTCATTAGCATTAATTTGGAGGTTTTTTTTTAACATCTGTCATGATTGTTTACACTTGCCTGGGTAATTAGTCCATAATTAGTGTATAGTTGTGGGGCTGAGAAAATGAGAAATGGAGAGATATATGGAAGAAAAAAAAAGAGTTGATACATCTACTGATTCATCGAGGGGTGGGATGGTAATATTTAGTTGATTTCAGATTAAATGGCCTGCCTACATCCTAAATGTGTCTATCAATTATATTTATGCATTTGGTAGACACTTTTATTCAAAGTGACTTTTTGTGGATTGAATATACATTTAATAGTGTTTGTATGTTCCCTTAGAACCAAACCCGTGACTTTGGCAATGTCAGTGTCACACACTTACAGTTACCAGCAAAAGAAACCCCAATCTAACAATGCAACCCTATAAAACTCTTTCTAAAATGCTAGCCAACTTGAGACAGAATCTTGGTTCCAAAACACAGTGAGCTGCCTTCTACTGCCTACATAGGCAGCTACCTTCTAAAATAGCATTTTAAACAAAATAGAACATCATAAGAGACCAATATGGAATGCTCTACATATTTAGACTGAACAACTTTTTACCAATACTTTATAGAGCGCATCAGCCATGTTCTGGAAGTAAAAATCCCATTAATTTTCTCAATAGGCAAACTGATTTTAAATGATAACTTACAGACCTACCATGAGCTCAGATTTTGTTTCGATGTGATTTCGTTGAGGCCCTCAGTCCACGTTATTTCAACATCCTTTTAAAAAATTGCGGAAATCCTGGTTAAGAACTTTACTACCCACAATTCTGAAGACACCACATTCACCAATTAGAGAATCGTGGTCAACAAAGCACACCAAACAGGAACTGCAGTAATCGCCCACTTTCATGACACACTATGAATTATGCAATAGAGTCGGCCTCCCTCAAACTACTTATATATTTGAATATTTTTTGAATATTTAACAATAAAATTGCAATACATTGTTTCTATACTTATAATCAACAACTTTAAATCAACAGTTTTATACAGTATTATTCCATCATTTTAAACTTAATTAAGTCATTCACAATGTTTCATGGGATTGTAGTTCATGCCCTCAGGAAAGACGTTAAGTTTAAATTCTTGTACCTAATTGTCTTTTTGCCCTTTTTTAAAATCCTTGTCCTTGCTTCAAATCAATGTTTGTAATGGTGTGATTCACCTCAGAGTAGGTTGATTTGGTGCATGGCATTGAACTCTTTTATGAAGAAATTTGTGAAATCCTTATTGAAAATTTTTTTTTTGAAAAATATTTCTGGAACTAAGACTGAAAAAGTGGACAGACACTGTTGCACTCTATTTAATGAATGATGAATATACATATTTATAATTAACAGTTATTTTGCTTTGTCACCATCTTGGATGGGGCTCGTCACAGTACATTATGGGATTGCTTCTCTCTGAAGGATACATGCGAACCTGCCTTAGAACTGAGCTAAAATATGGTATCTTTGAAGTTGCAGCCTTGTGTCGCACCTATGATGTCTTAAAATGCAGCCGACGTATAGGCAGCTCACAGTGAGTATGTATGGTCTTTTGACTGTGGTGGGCTGAAACATGCCCTTAAAAGTTGAGGTTGATCATTTTTTTCTGTCTATCCTTCCTCCAATAACTCTGGCCGAAAAATATATACTATAGGAGGATACTCAAGGAGCAAGAGGCGAAAAAAACCATCAGTATTTGGGCCATAGTGAGAAGGAATAAATTATTGCAAGACGTGAAACGTGTAAGGCTAAGAGCAGACTGAAATTCTATTGTGCTTTTAATGCATTTTTTATTTGCCGATATGTCCTTGGTTTAGTAAAAGATGTGTACAGCTCATGGCATGGGTTGACAGCATCCAGATGCCTGAGAGCTTATGGGAAATAACCTCAGTTGGCCACCCAGCATGCTGCCAATTTCCCTCAAAGCAGAAGAGAGTCTTATGCATGACAATAGATAATCTCTGCCCCATAAACAAGAAGTTCCAGGCTCAAAGCAGAGAGCGTTAGCTTCAGTGTGAGCTTCAGAGCAGTAGCCTGGAGCCAAACACGAGGCAGTAGAACAGACCTTGTATCTGCTTGTGAAAGCCAATAAATAAATAAATAAATAAAAATCTGACATGAAAATACAGCAAGAAATAATAATAATAAAAAAATAAAAAAAATAAAAAGAGATGTGAGGAGAAGACAAGTAACCTTTAGCATCTAGCGGTTTTTGTGGGGTGCAGGCGTTCTCGCATTTAAATGTCATCTACATGCCAGACACTGTTGAAATACTTTGCACTGACCATATGTCGGCTTAACTTTGAGGTGCGACATCTGTCATACTTCAGTCACGCAGGGAAAATCATGGTTTGTTAATCCTGCTGTGTGAATGATCTGTTTGATTATTTCAAATGCAGCTGTCACAGGTAACAACTCGACTTGCTGATGTACTTTTCAGGATTATGGAGAGGATTTTAGTGCTCTGACATGAAATCTGTTTTTATCCTTAAATAATATAGCTCAACAAGCCTAAACATTCTCATTCACATCATGTTGGGATTATGTATGAATCAGATCTGAGATTAGACTATAGTGAATAGCATATTCTGAATGGTGCAAGACCAACTATACATTACAAGACTGTAGGCAGGTCATAAGCAAACTCTACAAAGTCTTGCAAACACACAAATCTAACATAGTCCACACAGATTTTTGTAACATGAAACTCCTAGGAATATCAAGAAGCTACATGCTTAAAATATTCAAATGCTGAAAGATGCAATAGCTTCAGTCATGCACTTGATCCAGAATCAAATCTGGGAGAATCCTTGAGCATGTTTAGACTCTTCTCTCTCTCTCTCTCTCTCTCTCTCTTTTTTTTTTCCTTGGTTCTTTTATTTCACATTTCTACGAGCAATCACCAAAACAAACTTTTTTTTTCCAAAAATGATTCAGTCACCCCCAGCTGTTATCAGAACTTCAAAGACTCCCCTACCAGCTCAATCAATTAAAAATTAATTAAAGACAGTTTCCTGATGTAAGGGAATGCCATTTTGAACCCTCAAGTTTTTAAGTTTATTTTTTCTTATATTTCTCTGCTTCAATTTAATCCTTCACTCTTTAAAAGACTGTAAAAAATAATTAAATACAAAACATGAAAGGCCAATTGAAATGACTTCTTACTTTATAAAAAACATAAATAAATATATGAATATATTATTATTATTATTATTATTATTATTATTATTATTATTATTATTATTATTATTTGTAATTAATACCCATATATTTTTTATATGATTCCAGTCTGAAAGAACAGTTTTTTATTTTATTTACATTTTCTGTAAATATTAGTAAGATAGACAGCTTCAAGGTATGCACACTCTGAATCAACTTTTTAAATGATAATACAAATATTCCACTCACAATATGTAATTTTTTATGTAAATCCATCCACTTTGCTTTCAAAATGCAACCTTACTAAATCTGAAATACATTGAAATTGATTCAAATATAAAATGTGGTTTATTTCTTCTGAATAATTCAGCTGTTTGTTTACGCTATGAATAGCTACTGTATATCAAAATGATGTAGAATCAAACACACAATCCTAACTCCATCTTCAATGAATATTCACATAGTTGACAGCTGTTTGTTAGCAAGTAAAATGATGACTATATTCATTTAGTCCAATGCAAATCTTAAAGAAAACTCTGATATGACATTCCTCCCTTGAACAACACAGATGAATTGGATGGCCATAAAGACCACAGAACATCCTCAAGATGACAGCTGTGTCTTTCCAAACGCCCCAGAGCAAAAACATGCAAACAATTTTTGTCGCCTGCTCCAATGCATTTCAGCTGAGCCGGAGAGACTCAAAGACTTTCTGTATTCAGCATGCCACTCACACGGCTGCATGTGAATTATATTTTCTCCTGTGCTGCTAGTCAAACATTCCAGCAAGAAATCTTTGCTAATCTAGTCCTGTTTAAAAGCAGCAATTACAGAATCCACACGATTTAATTATGCCTGTGTGGAAGCGCCGCACATATGTTTCTTCCCCATGGATAATCTGTGTGTAGAGAGATCAAAGCGCATAATACACACACATAACACGCATACACACACACGCACCAGGGAGCCAAGTTCAGTAAGATGAATTCTGTAGCTGGGCTGCAAGAAAGCAAACAATACTAAGACTTAAATGAAAACAATTATGGCCATACGTTCACAAAAATGCACTCATAACTGCATCTCATTTACATGCAACCTCTTTCCATGACACCGCAATGGCACAATGCAAGTACGAGATCAATCAGCCCCTGATGCTAATAACAACGCTAATAATTCAAATGCCTTTACCATGTTAATGATGGTGTCCGCAATAATTACGTTGAATTAAATGTTGATCTCTATATGCACAGAGGTCAATGTCTATTCCATGTAGCTAAGTTAATCATGTTTGAAGAAGCAGAGAGAGAACACAAGCTAGTGTAGCATAACTTTCTGCATTAGCGGCTAGCTGAGTGTGTACATTAGGGCTGCAACTATCGATTATTTTGATAATCGACTAATCTAATGATTATTAGAACTATTATTTGACTATTTGGTGATTATTGCAACAATTAATCATTAGCTCTTATCCGACTATTCAGCTTGTGCCCCAACTTAAAAGGTTGTATTAAAAGTGCTTACTAACAATACAGAGGACAAAATTATCTTTTAAAAATACCACTAAATGACATTCACTGAATTAAAAAAAAAAAAAAAAAAAAAAAACTTTTTATTAAGTTTAATTCAGTAAAAAATTAACTGCAAAACATCCTATTGTTATCAAGTGTTTTTGTGTTGTTTTCCATTTAAAATTGTCTAAAAATCCTTAAAACAAGATAAAATTATTTGAGAAGCAACATATAAGATATTTAGACTTGCTTTAAGCGAATGTATCTTAAATATAAGTGTATTTTGTATATAAGTGTATATTTTTAACTTTGTTATACTTCTGCAAGCGCAGTAAAGACAAATATATACGTATATTCAAGATCTATTCTCTAAAAGCAAGTCTAAATACAGTTGAAGTCAAAAGTTTACATACAGTTAGGTTGAAGTCATTAAAACTCTTTTTTTTTTTTTAACCACTCCATAGATTTCATATTAGCAAACGTCCTGGTAACTTTCGTAATCTCTGTTCCATGATGGAGGGAATGAGACATTGTGTCAATATAGTGACACTAGGGGTCACTCTTGGGAGCCCGAAACACCACTGGTCTTTGAAAAAAGGCCAATGAAAATTGGCGAGTTGTATTTGCATACCACTCCCCCGAACATACAGGTGTAAAAGGAGCTGGTATGCAACCACTCATTCAGGTTTTGTGCTGAGGAGCCGAGACAAGGTCCCGGCCATTTCAGCGGGTAGTCCAGTGTTGTGGCAGGAGGGACACAATGTCTCGTTCCCTCCATCAGGGAACGGAGGTTACGAAAGTAACCAGGACATTCCCTATCTGTCACTCACTCGACGTTGTGTCGATGTAGTGACACTAGGGGTCCCTATACGAAACACCACAACTAGCTGAACTGTGTTACGTGAACTGCCGGTGTGTGACGGGCAGACCACTGTGTGCCTCGTAGCCAGTGCACCAGGCTGACACGTAACCTCCCCCAACGCTGTTATGAGTGTCGAACGGCCCTTCGGGAACAAGTTGACTGCCCAAAAGATAAAGACAGGCTAGCCCAGTCGTGGCCTCTTATCCTCTTTTTTATTCTCTCCCCAAAAAAAGAGTGAAATTTGTTAACCGACTGGGGCCACCAGGTCTATGTCGGAGGGGGGGTGTCACTCCCAAGGGGAGATCTCACCCCCCCCGGGGGGGGGGGGTATTTTGAGTGGAAATACATCACATGGTCTTGCCGAGCCTTGTCGGAAGTATGTCATGTGGAGAAGTCCCATGGTAGGTCCTACCCTATGGGGGAGGAGTTTCTACAAACATGGTGACTGGGGCAGAGGGGCCTCTGCTCAAGGAAGATGCAGTTTACCAACAGGGAAACAAATTAACGGAAGATATACGTCGCATGGGGTTACCTATGGGGAACCAACACATGTGGAGCACCTATCCCAGTACAGGGCTTAATTAGCACATGTACTGAGCCGGCAGCGAGTTTCTCCGCAAACTCGTCTACCACAGGGCTCGGAGGAAGTCATCCAGGGAACACAGTTTGTGAACACTACTGGGAGTCAACAGCACACGTCTTCAGTTCAGGGGAGGTGAAAGGCGCTATGCGCAAATGATACACCCGGCCAGCTGTCCCGGACTTACCTGCTTGTGCCTGCCACTACATGGGATGAAACCGGCTCCACCCGGAGATTGTAGAACCTTGCAAAGGTGTTGGGTGTTGCCCAGCCCGCTGCTCTGCAAATATCTGTTAGAGAGGTGCCACTGGTCAAGGCCCAGGAGGCCGCCACACTCCTAGTAGAATGTGCTTGTAGCCCCGCCGGGGGTGACACATCCTGAGCGTGATTTGCCATTGCTATGGCATCAATGACCCAGTGGGCGATCCTCTGCTTGGAGGCAGCGCTTCCTTTCCGCTGTCCACCAAAGCAGACAAAGAGCTGCTCAGAGACTCTAAAGCTCTGCGTACGATCCAAATAGATGCGTGAAGCACGCACCGGACACAGAAATGTCAGGGCTGGGTCTGCCTCCTCCTGGGGCAGCGCTTGCAGGTTCACCACCTGATCCCTAAATGGGGTCGTGGGAACCTTGGGCACATAGCCCAGTCAGGGTCTCAGGATCACGTGAGAGTAGCCCGGACCGAACTCCAGGCACATTTTGCTGACAGAGAATGCTTGCAGGTCTCCTACCCTCTTGATGGAAGTGAGCTCAGTCAGGAGGGCAGTCTTTAAAGAGAGTGCCTTAAGCTCAGCTGACTGCAGGGGCTCAAAGGGGCTCCCCGTAGACCCTCAAGAACTACAGAGAGGTCCCATGAGGGAATGAGGCGTGGTCTGGAGGGATTCAACCTCCTGGCACCTCTCAGGAACCTTATGATCAGGTCGTGCTTCCCTAAGGACTTACCGTCCACTGTGTCATGGTGTGCTGCTATAGTGGCTACATACACCTTCAAGTCGGACGGTCCAGACCAGCCATCGTAACGGGTTGGAAAGTGCAAGCCACACGTCCAAGCTCCGTGCGAGGGGGATCAAGGGGACAATCTCGTCGGACGTACCAGCGGGGTGGGGCCTCGCAGCGGGGCAGATCCTGAGGTGCCACGTCGTGCCGTGGCCATGCTGAGTTCAGGGACATCGAAGCACTTACCTGGCTCCTTGTGACCACCCCGGAACAGCCTGGGATGGGGGAGGAAGAGGCTTGTCCTCATGACCCTTGGAGACCATCACATGGGGGGCGGATTTGTGCCACAGCTGGGCACGTAGGGGCGGGGAGACCGCCGCTGGAGCACCAAACCTGCCAAAATGGAGTGGTGGACGTGGTCGTGATGACAGCCGTGCGCACCGGGTATGTGACCCAGTGAACAAGGAAACCGCTCTTTTGCTGAACTCTTGGGTACCGCAGCCACTTGGGCATGTGGTGAAATTAAATGTAAAGGTAACAAGAGATTCTCCTCCTGGCCCTCCACCAGGGGATGGAGTGGTCTGCTTACCAGCTCCAGAGCAGCGGGTTTCCTCGTCCCTGGGTCGCCCGTCTCAGGGGCGCTTCGAAGCCTTTCTCGGGTTCTTGGTGGCCGGCCGTGAGACGGGTGGTGTCTGCTTCCTGCGGTGGGCTCCACACCGGGGCCGGGCCACGGGGGCGGGCTGCAGTGGAACCTGTGCAGTCACCGCAGATGGACACGCTTGGCGACGAGCAGATGGGGTGCAGGATCTTGAGCCACGATGGAACAGGATGTATCAGATAGCTTCCGTCTGCTGCTTCACCGCCAAGAACTGCTGGGCAAAGTCCTCGACAGTGTTGCCGAACAGGCCAACCTGGGAAATGGGGGCGCCAAGGAACCATGCCTTATCGACCTCTCCCATCTTGACCAGGCTGAGCCAAAGGTGGCACTCCTGGACCACCAAGGTGGACATCACCCGCCCGAGAGACCGCGCCGTGACCTTCGTCGCCCGGAGGGCGAGGTCGGTCGCTGAGCGCAGTTCCTGCATCAATCCCGGGGTGGAACTACCCTCGTGCAGTTCCTTTAGCACCTTGGCTTGGTGGACTTGCAGGAGAGCCATGGCGTGCAGGGCGGAGGCGGCTTGTCCAGCGGCACCATAGGCCTTGGCCGTCAGGGACGACATAAACCTTATCCACTGGGGGGATCGCCGAATACCCCTTGGCCGCCCCACCATCGAAGGTAGTGAGGGCGTGGGAGCTGAAAGATCAGGACTGGGCACTAAAAGATGCCTCCCATGACCTTGTCAGCTCCTCATTCACTTCCAGGAAGAAAGGAACTGGGGCGGGGTGTGGCTGTGAGCGGCGCCGCGAGCTCAGGAACCAATAATTGAGCCGCGAGGGTTCATGGGAGAGCGGAGGGTTCCACACTAGCCTGACGCTTGCGGCTGCCCGGGAAAGCATGTCCATCATCTCCGGGTCAGCCTGTGACTGGACAACCATACCCAAGGGGGGGGGGCCCAGCTGAGGCTTCCGCGTCCAACTGGATGAGCCCGCTCTCCGATGCTGCGCTCGAAAGCTCATCACTTTCACAGGCTCCAAACAAAAGGTCGAACTCGCCCTGAGACGAGCTGGCAGACTCATCTGGAAGCCCGATCGGGGCAAACGAGCATGCTGGGGAATGGGAGGGCCGTGGGGGGATACCCGGCGGAGGTGGTCCCATTGAGGTCCCCAGATCACCCCCAGTGCTAGCCGCGCTGGCCTCATACCCGTAGGTAGAAGGACCGAGGTGGGGAGCCACTGGGGTGGCTTGCTTTCTTATGAAGGCAAGCCGTGACCACAACGTTGCCATGGTCATGTTCTCGCAATGAATACATGACCCATCCACGAATGCTGTCTCTGCGTGGGTAGCGCCCAAACACGAAAGACAGCGATCGGGACCATCAGAAGGCGAGAGATAACGACCACAACCAGGAATAACACACAAACGGAAAGGCATCTTTAAAAAGACATTCCGTGGGTGCCGCTCTTTTAGAGAAATATATTCTTTTTTTCAGAATATATTCTTTTATTTCTGCCGAAGCGCCCAGGGGCGTTCTCTGCAGTGCACCAGTGCAGAGGGGGAGAAGCTGCTGAAATGAACAGCCGTGACAATTCAGCTCAGTGAGCATCGACCGTTCGGCTCCGAAGAGAAAATCTGAATGAGTGGTTGCATACCAGCTCCTTTTATACCCGTATGTTTGGGGGAGTGGTATGCAAATACCACTCGCCAATTTTCATTGACCTTTTTTCAAAGACCAGAGGTGTTTCGGGCTCCCAAGAGTGACCCCTAGTGTCACTACTTCGACACAACATCGAGTGAGTGACAGATAGGGTACTATAGTTTTGGCAAGTTATTTAGGACATCTACTTTGTGCATGACACAAAAAAGTGAAACAGACTGTTTCACTTTTAAGTGACTATATCACAATTCCACTGGGTCAGAAGTTAACATACACTAAGTTAACTGTGCCTTTAAACAGCTTGGAAAATTCCAGAAAATGGTGTCAAGACTTTAGACAATTAGCCAATTAGCTTCTGATAGGAGGTGTACCTGTGGATGTATTTTAAGGCCTACCTTCAAACTCAGTGTCTCTTTGCATGACATCATGGGAAAATCAAAAGAAATCAGCCAAGATAAAAAATAAAATAAAATAAATTGTGGCCCTCCATAAGTCTGGTTCATCCTTGGGAGCAATTTCCAAATGCCTGAAGGTACCACATTTGTATCATCTGTACAAACAATAGTACACAAATATAAACATCATGGGACCATGCAGCCATCACACCGCTCAGGAAGGAGACGCATTCTGTCTCCTAGAGATGAACGTAGTTTGGTGCAAAAAGTGCAAATCAATCCCAGATCAACAGCAAAGGACCTTGTGAAGATGCTGGAGGAAACAGGTAGACAAGTATAATTTTTTAAATATTTTTTTTATAATTTTATTTATTTATCACACATTATGCATTTGCACATATACAGTGAAATTCTTTTTTTCACATATCCCAGCTAAGCTGGGGTCAGAGTGCAGGGTCAGCCATGATACGGCACCCCTGGAGCAGATAGGGTCAAGGGCCTTGCTCAAGGGCCCAACAGTGGCATCTTGGCAGTGCTGGGGTCTGAATTCCCGACCTTCTGATCAGTAACCCAGAGCCTTAACCGCTGAGCCACCACTGCTCCCTAATCTATATCTATATCCACAGTAAAACGAGTCCTATATCGACATAACCTGAAACGCTTCTCAGCAAGGAAGAAGCCACTGCTCCAAAACCACATAAAAAAGCCAGACTACAGCTTGCAAGTGCACATGGGGACAAATATTTTACTTTTTGGAGAAATATCCTCTGGTCTAATGAATCAAAATTTGAACTGTTTGGCCATAATGACCATCGTTATGTTTGGAGGAAAAAAGGTGAGGCTTGCAAGCCAAAGAACACCATCCCAATTGTGAAGCATGGGGGTGGCAGCATCATGTTGTGGGGATGCTTTGCTGCAGGAGGGACTGGTGCACTTCACAAAATAGATGGCATCATGAGGAAGGAAAATTATGTGGATATATTGAAGCAACATCTCAAGACATCAGCCAGGAAGTAAAGCTCAAGGAACGAGCGTTCCCACGACAGAGTGTGCATCAACCGGGTGCAGTTTCAATCTCTCCCCCTTAGATCGGGACATTTCACGCAACTCATAGAAGAGGCGCTGACCACACAGAGAAATGCCAGTTTCGGAGTTTGCAGTTATTTACATGACCTGCTTCATTATTATTTGAACTTTAATAAAGCTATAATGCATTAAATATTACTGCATTAAAGATGTAACGCCAAGGTGTTTCCTTTAAAGATGCTCGACACGCAAGTTTTGCTTCAGCAAAGCGGCAGCTCCAGCTCTGCTTATTTCACAATGAGAGTGCTTCTGTATTTACTTATTTTGTATTATTCCCTCATACTTTGCGATCTACATCACCTTAAGATGTTTGGAAGGTTTGGAGTGCGTCTGGACTGTGAGCTATGTAATTCTTCCTCTCTTCAGTCAGGCTCGAGCTGCAGTGCTGCTCTCATGCGTCACCATTAGAGTTTCATATGATCTCATGTTACGTTAAATGAGATCAAACAACTATTCAACAATGAACATTTTTGTCAACAAATTTTTATTGTTGACAATGCCGATTACGTCGACTAATTGTTTCAGCCTTGGTGTACATCGCTTTGAATAAACATGTATCCATATTGCGGCCTGTAAGAAATGGATGATTAAACACGATAAAAGATCACCACATGAAAGTGATGACTCCAGTTTGACGGAAACACATGAAAAGAGCGATGAAATGTAAATGTCGCTTGTTCATCGGACTGGACTGTTTAATCGGTTGTTGTAGACCAATTTATGCGTTCAAGTGCAGAGCTTGTGGGTATGCATGTGCATAACACAGATTTTGCTCTAGGCATTAGCAAATTATTCATGAAGTTAACCACTTATTATTACCAATTATTGTTGATATTAAATTATTGTTGCTAAACTGTAAATATATTCTAGAAAAAATAATTTTGGCGACACCAAATGAAGTACAAGATTGGATGTGTTAATGATGATGGTTATGAAACATCTCAAGGGTACATGCTAACAACATTTCCACAACACTGTGACAATATGTATTTAATATGTAAAACTGACATCTGTGATATTATGTAGGATAAAAACATCATCACAATCTTTTTTACAACACAACCTTGCCAGCTGGATATAGTTTAGAGTTTTTGGTGTAATCGGATTACAAAGTAACTATTTACTGTAATCTAATTACTTTTAAAAGTCAAAAATAGTTTAATACATTAAATTTTAAATTCTTGTAATCAGATTTTTAATTAAGTTAATTACTTAAGTTAGTACATCAGTTAGTATATTACTTGTGTTACACATATTTCTAAAATAATATTATTTTAGAATACACATGAAACATGAATTATGTTAATAAGTATGCATGTTTGCATTTCTGTAACAAGTCATTGTAAGAGAGAAACTAATGGTGCTCAGTGTATGTGCAAAAAGGAACAATAAGGAAATATAGACATTATTTTTGAATAATAAACACAATCTTTTCTGTGAATAAATGTTCCAGAAAGTATTTTAAAAGTAATTAGATTGATTTTTGATGAAGTAATCAGTAAACTAATCAGATTACAATTCTATAGAAGTAATAATTCAATTTTAGTGGATTACTTTTTGAGTAACTTACCCATCAGTGCTAGTTTTATACTGTATCTCTTGTACTACTGTCTCTTTCTTTGCAAATAATAATATAATTTAAACTCAAATTAGCATGTCATGTCCATTTGTCTAAATAGCCATGTAGTAAGCATGATAATGTATAGTCAGGGGGTCATTATCACAAAATAAGGCACTTCAGAACTATTCAAGATACAGATAGTCTCAAAATTGTCTGAAAATATAATTACATAAACACAATTTTATTTTCAGAGTAGAAAAGTCTAACCATAATGTTTACATATCCCCTGACACACTTGTGCCACCTCTCTTTTTATGTTTGTTTAACACAAATACAAGGAGATCCAACCAAACAATAAACAAATTGGGTAGGCCTACTGCATACAATTGGCCACATTATAATATGTAGTATAGTATGCATCAGCAAATTTGTGCACACACAACATACTGTACATGAGACAAAAGGGATACGTGCACTGTGTTAAAAGCATATTTGTTTTCTGTGTCCTTTTCAGATGTTCTATATGCCTACCAGTCTCTCAGTCTGGTCACTTAGACCTATTTCGGATGACCTACTCACCACAACCATCCGTCTCCATCCCATCTTTTGTAATGATGCACAATTTTTTACCCAACGTGACTTGTGGTGTCACTGACAGATAGACCCAAACACTATTTTCCACTCTTCTCTCCTCACATTTTCTGTTTTTTCATCCAAATGTCTCTACTCTGTGTCCCGTCTTTTAATGGGTTATATTAAGCTATTTCCAGCATTAAATTCAATCCCAAAGTCCCTTCGATAGCTCTCGCAGACAAACCACAGAAGCAAGGAAATTTGCTCTTGAATGTGGGAAAAAAGCACAAGCCTACTGAACGATTTCTAGTTTCAACAGTATTTGTACTTCAGACTTTTGTTTTGTTGGACAATAAAAACTAGCTTCATGCCATGAGACCCACATACGTTTTTCAGCTATTGAAAATGGGTAAAACTGAACCATTTGAAGCCACATTGATGGCCCCATTTCTCTGGGATTTAATCATAGAGGGCCTTAAAATGGAGGAAAAAAAAAAAAAAAAAAAAGAAAAAAAAAATGTTAGGATTAGAGTTAGGGTTAACCCTAATTTTGAACCAGGATATGAAAGGATATTAAGATATCTTTAATACTTCTGGAGTTATAGGCAGTAAAGTTTTGGAAACAGACAACAACAAAAAAAAGTGGCATATATTATTGGCATATAGGCTAATGCAACCAGCAATTCTGAATTTAACTGATTTTAGTAATAGACCTACCTATCTCTGTGTAAAAAAAATAAAAAAAATAAAAATAAATGATGCTGCCATCTTTCTCTGTTTTCTTTTTTCTTTTTGTTTTTTTTTTTTACCAAAATCAAAGGCAAAACAATTCCTTTTGACAATCCTCTACACAATAACAGATTACTCCAAGGTATTTAATATGTTTCTGTCTGTTTGGCTGCTAGAATTAACGCTGCGCTAATACTGTCCGGGGTAAACAGACAACGATACATTTGTATTTGAGCTCTCAGAATTAACGCGTTAACGCATGCGATTGATTTAAAAAGTTTAATGCATTACATTTTCTTAATCGCGATTAAAGGGATGGTCACACTAGGCTTTAAGCACGTGAAATCTATTCATACAATGCAACAAACCAGGATATGATGTCACACGGGAGGACTTCTGGTGTGAGTAAATAATACATCACAAAAACAAATAATATTATATTAAAAATGTTAAAATACCGTATATTGTCTACTAAATTTCCTGCAATAATAAATCTTAAAGCTTTGAAATATGTATCCTTTGAATTAAGCCAAGAAGTCAGCGTGTGACGTTTCAGTCTCCTATTGGTCGCACATCCTCTTATCGTAGGAAGTCATGGTTCAGCGTTCACCAAGCTTCAACTTTGGTATGAAGCGTAGTACGAAATTTCTCCGCATGAGCTTGCGTTTTCACTCTGCTGCATTCGGATGCGTTTGAATTGGAGTGAATGGAGCGCGAAGTGTAGTGAGAACGCCCCTTAATGCATGTATTGTTAATACAGCATAAACACTGGTGTGAAGGGTGGAAAAGTTGTAATGTGTCTACCCAGAGTCATTACATTGATGCACACGCCACAGTGCCAGAGCCCTTCTTCCAAGTGCAGCCTACAAGCTTAGCACAAAACAGCACAAAGCAGTGGTCCCATAGACATTCTATGGGCGGTAATGTCGTAACATGTGAGTTGACCGTTACACTGTCTCCTATGATAGAGCTGACGAGGTTGTTATCTCAGTAAATAAAATAATCTCTGACAGCGCTTCCCTGTCAGTGATAAAATGATGGAGAAAGGAGCTCTTAGCGCTATTTGATGTACAAAACAAGCAAGTATTTTTCAGCCTATGTAAGGCGCATAGTGAGTTCAAAGTGGCGCACGACGCTGATGTTGCTGCCCTGACACGAATCATGAATGCAGATTCACGATTGCTGTAGGAAAGCGGATAGCCACAGTCTACCAGCAGATTAATATTGTGGATGATGAGAGTTTAAGAGATTTAGTTCCCATTTCAATGAATATGCAACCTACATTATGGGGGACAAGTTCTTTCAATTAGTCCAACTCCCACTAAGACTTTGGGAAACGTTTAATGTTGCTTGAATTGGTGATATTTTTGTGCATTTCTGTGGTTATATTGTGGAAGGCTTAGTTTGGAAAATGTTAATAAAGCATTATAGTGATACATGTTGTTTTGTTTTCTTCCTAAAATGGAAATAAATAACTTTTGACAAAAAAAAAAGTATATATAGTGTCAAATTTCAGAACTTCCAAAATATGTGATTAATTGCGATTAACTACAAAAAATATTAGATTAATTGCGATTAAAAATTGTAATAGAATGACAGCACTAATTTTGGATAGCTGTGTACAGATGCTAATCCAAATGATCCAAATGTGTTATAACCGGGCATATATACAGACACACAGTGGGCAATTTCGGCATGTTAAGAAGCCTTTTCAGGTTTCACAGTAGTGGAGTGATGCTGTACAGTCTGTAGAGTATGCCAGATTGCAGTACTCTGCTGCATCCTCCATGACCAAGCACTCAGAACCAGACCCCACAAAATACCTTAATTCACAGTGGTGCCATATTTGATTTTTGCCGTAAATGAAAAGGAGCCCCTTCAATGGCATGCACAGTATAAAGCTGTATAAATCTCCTAGATCACATACAATTTTCTACAAATCATGTTTTCTGAAGTTTCTTGTTTCTGAAATTGTTGGAAAGATGGTTTTTTTTAAATGCTTCATTATCCATCATAGCCTCATTGTCATTCCTGTCAAAAATGAAAGATGGTGCTGCTGTGAATAAGGTGCAAATTGAGTTCAGCACTAATTGTATGGCCGCATTTGCGCCACTAAGCGATTTGCCAAGTGAATCAGGCGCTAAAACAATGCAGACAGCACATGCAATTAAACAGCTTTATTAACAGGCTCACATTCATTCTCGGAAAATTTCCCCCACTGTTTTTTTTTTTTTTTTTTGAGTGTCTGTGTTTTGTTTATTTTAGCCTATTTTGCTAACCCACTCTCAATTCCACATAAGGGAGTGTAAAATAACTCCAGAATCTCAGGGTAATGGCTGTAGATGGAAAAACCACTGACCATAGAAATGCAAGGGCAAGATCACTGTCAAGGCTGTACCCATCCACCCTGTCAGAGAATGAAGAGTACACCACATCTCCCCACTTCAGGCTTTTTCTGTCTCTCAATACACTTGCAGTAAGGTCTCAAACCAGTACACCATCTGGAATTTAGCAGTTTGGCCAGAAGCAACCTCATTAAGAGGCCCGGCCCAAACAAGGCGAGGCAAAGCGGCGGTTCTTGGAAATAAGACTTTAGAGTGGAATAAACCCGTGTTCATTATTGATTTATTCCCCAGACAAAGGAGCAAATCCTATCTATGGAACTGTATGAACATTTTAAAGTATATCCATCAAAATTAGGTCAGATTGGAAACCTAAGCGGGACAGTGTGTGCTGCCCCATTGCTTGGCTTACTCCGATACACTGGCCTTTTAAAATCCTTTTGTCCCAAACTAAAAGCCCTTCTGATCAGCTGAACATTAACCTCGTTAAAATGCTGCAATCCAAAGCCTGATGCATGGATATACCTACATTATCCCAGCCAGATTCTTAAGCCATCAAACGCATGGATAGCTGATTGCCCTGTACTATACAGTATGTTACATGTTAATTAATCCCTTAAAGAAGACATTTCAGCATAAGTCCAGGGAAAGAGAATATGATTCTGAGTCCTGCTAGCGTTCTGTTTCTATTTATTTATTTCCTGGTCTATACAGGGAAAAAATATGCTACTTCTAACTGGAAATGAGAGACAGCACCAACCTGTTCTTATAGAAACACACCAAATTTTGCTAAAAGTTTTTTACGTGGCTCGTTGTATGTATCACGGCAGTTTCCTCATGAAAAGAACACTAGAAGTGCTACAACGACAATGACTTTTATTCACTTTCACACAAATCTGAGAAACAGCTAATGTTGTTTTTTTCTGACTTTATGTGAACGAAAAGACACAAATTCGCCCGTTTTCTCATTGGAAATAGGTACATTTCAAAATATCACTGTCCTGGTCACAAAAGCAAAGTTTGTGGGGAATAATAGCCATTTTCTATACTTTTGAGGCATAAACAATTAGGAAATAACACTTACTACCCAGGAACAAATAAATAAATAAAAAATTGTTACACAGTGTTATCAGTTCATAAACACTTACTTTTCACCCTGTTCATCACACAATGCTATCTTATGACATCTAAATATGTTTACTATAGAGCATGACTTGTAAGGCGATCCATTTTAATATTTGCATTGCATAACCAACTATATTTATACGTTTGCTCAGGTGTAATCAAGAGAATCAACTGATAAAGCGTTGCACTTGTGATACAAAGGACCGGAATAAGAGTCTTGAAGAGTCGACACGTGAGCCAAAAGTGTCATAGAAGCACCACAAAATGATGTGGTTGCTTTAGCAATTGTGGTTTTTAATGTCACATTTGCTTTTAATGACTGGATAGGTTTAGGTTTAAGGTTTAGGGTACGAAGGTCGGTTTTGTTGATTTAAAACAGCATTAACCCTAAAAACCTCATCTGTTTAGGAAAAAATGTTACTTGCTTATAACACCGCTTAGTAGACATTTCACATCAGAACTGTCATAATATGTATAAGTTTGCAAAGTTATGTAATTTTGAGATCAGGCTCTTTATTTAGAATTACTGGATAAGGATTTTTGAAAATCATTATGATACAGACTTATTTGTTGGAATCATTCAGATCAATCTGAGAATCAGTTTCAACGATTCAATAAAAAACAACCTAAGAGAACAATTCACTTGACATCATTATGGCAATATCTAACTGATTAAATTTTACAGCATAGAATTATTAGAAAATGTATGTACCCTATAGAAATGTTCATGACTTGTCCAGGATTTAATTAACTTCATTGACTTTTCTAGGCCTGGAGAATAGGATTTTAAAATTCACTGATATTTCCAGGTTTTCCATGACTGTAGGAACCAAGAGACTGCTGAGAGAACATGTTAGATCAGCAGGTTACAAGAAAAAAAAAAAAAAATGGTGATTCCATGAAAATCCAGCTCAGAACATCAAATATGCATTAAATTCCCCTTAACACCATAGAACTTGCTTTTTTTTCCCAAACACACGCATCATAAGGGCATATGAGAGAAGGTAAAGACTGTTTTTTCTCACTCTCTGGGGTTGCGTGAGAGTCTGGGTGTTCTCACGGCCAGCGTGAGTCTGATCGATTTTAACATTGTGAAGGAAAATCAAAGAAAACTGGAAAGGAAGGAAGAAATGAAAATCTAGACAGATTCCAGAGTGTTTTACATCAGAACCAGTGCTCAAACCAGCCAGCTTAAAAGCTCAGAGATAGAGAAAGAAAATGATAAATAACAGTTAAATCTGTGCATTGGCATACTCCATAATGCTCTAGTAGTCATAATGGTAACAGGATCAAAGAGCGAGCATCAATCAGGCAATATTATTTTCTACAGAATGAGGTAAAAAAATTGAAGAGTTGGACTATTTAGTACTTCAAATGTCTTTGCTGACTTCTCGTATACAATCCTCCTGATTGGTTTGTTCCCTAAGGAGAGCTGGCTGTGTAACGGTTGTGAAACGTTAGGAACTCTAGATTTCAAACAAATGGGTAGATCACCTTCCTTACTTCAGAACCCCCATTAATGTCAGAGCTAGTTTTGTTAGAGACAAGAAAAACAGATATTTGTTCTTACCTGTACATTACAACACAACTGTCTCCCTTTTTAGCCCTTTCTTGACAAAAGACTCCATTGTAAACTGGCTTGTAATGTGCTTTTGCAGGCTCTGTCGGAGTATGTTTACTCTAAGCAGAGTATAACACAATGAACTATGTCTTACTGAACTGCTTTATGCATCACAAATCCCAGCAAACACTGCAAACCAAGCTAAAGGGCAGTTTAAAGGTACAGTTTACCCAAAAATGTCAATTCTGCCCTCATTTAGCCACCTACTTTCTTTCTACTGTGGAACTCAGCATATCAAAAGTACATTTCTTTAGATGTAAAGCTTTTTTTAAGCCCCATAAGGCTAGTACCAAACAAGGCTATTGGTCCACGGGCTGACTTTATGGTGTGTCCCACATCACCACTAAATTCAAGCATTGATATGCAAGCAGCCACGGCGGGTAACTGTGTCTATTTAGGGCTGCGTGTCAGACGGCTAAAAGTGGAGCAGGCCTAGCAAGAAGTCTCTTACTTTTTATCGCCTTGAAATAAACACTGGATGGACCCACTGGGACCACACGGGCCCAGCAATGTAGATTCCAAGCGGAAAAGAATGAGCGAGAAAAGGAAAGAGATTAAACATTGTCTCTCTGCTCATAGAGCTTCTAAGGGGGCAGCTTTTGCTCTGCTTTGTTGTGCAATCAAAGCTGAATCAGGGAGTACAGATACAAAGGAGAAATAAAGCTAAGCAAGTATTTATTCATCTTATTCTTCCAAAGATGCCATGAATAAGCAAACAGTTTCCTAAAAAAAACACTGAGGAATTTTAGCATCTTAGCCTTATGCAAACACGGTGTTTTGGGAATTCGGCAACGATTAGTTCTTTTGAAACAGTGGGGAAAAGAAAACAAGCAATGCCAGAGGCTGTTTTAGAGTTCCTTCTTTATTGTGCTAAATGTTTAAACTTGTTGAGGAAAGATAATTGATAAAAAAAAAAAAAAAAGAAAAAGAAATTAATAGGAAAATTGCTTTGCTGACTGGCGCGCCCCACTTTTGCTTGAGAAGAGAGCTATAATTGTGCCTGACTGTAGGCCTCACTTTGATTGTGCGTACTGTACTCTCAGCATACTTATTTTCATGGAGATTAATGCAGTCTATTACAATATATAATACACAGTGTGTATTTGGCAGACAGAGTGAGTGAAATAAAGAAAAGAAAAATTGCAGCAGAGTTAATAATAAGTGGAAGAATAAAAAAAGACAAAAATTAAACAAATAAATAAAAACTCGTGAATGCAGTATGTGACAGCTGTGTCCTGCAGTGTGACATGCTGCACTTCACCAAATACTGTCAACATTTTTTTCTAATTGTATAATTATACTTTCAAAAATTGTTCTAATTGTATAATTATTACACATGCTGTTTTTATAAGATCATATTAACTGGCAGACTACATGGACATTTTTGCTTTTAAAAAAATAATGTGTCTCCTTGCAGGACAATGTCAAAGAATTGCAAAAAAAGGTGAATAAAATATTATTATTATTATTATTATTATTATTATTATTATTATTATCATTTGGGGTTAAATGTGACATGTAACATGTTTTGATTAGATTCACCCAGATCCTTATCACTCATTGAGTTGATTAGACAACCCCTCTCAGTGTGTTATCCTTCTGCCTGTAACACAGGAACATTTTCACACCACAATTATGCACTTTACAAGTGTCACTATTAGACTCTCACTAGTTGACAAACAAGTGTATTATCGTGCAAGGGAGCTAAGCAAATCTAGCCTGGGAGTTTTATCACGGATCATAATCCCTGGTGTATTTAAAGAGGAAAACATATTTTGAGTCAGATATGGTAATTCAAAGCTAAAGTCAATTTTTTTATGTAAAAACTGATTATAAAGAGGTAGGGGTCAAACAAACATTTACACAGACAATAAATAAATAAATAAATAAATAAATACAAATCCCATGATATTGTAATAAGGGAGCCATTAAGGAAGTATGCTGAATCTTAACATTCATACTTCCCTGCTACACAATTTTCAAAAAGCAGTACACCAAATGAACAGGATATCCAAATTGTCAGTATTTATTATACAGTAGGCCAATAATACCCAAAAAAAAAAAAAAAAACAAAAAAAAACAAAAAAAAAAACAAATCAGAAATTTTGATGCCCATATCTCTCAAGTTGATGCTCTTTCTGTTACACTTCCTCTAAAATTAAGTTGTATAGAAAATCTATGAAGCTATAAGTAATCAATTGCACTATTTTCACAGTTGCTTCTATTGTTACTGGCATATAAAATGATTGATGTAAAGAAAAATGGAGTTGGAAAAATGATGAAGGCATGTCAGAATGATAGATGAAGAAATCTTATCCTCGTAAAATCCTGCTGTTGACTAGTCCTGCTGAGCTCCTTGCCCCCCTCTGAGTTGCCTCCCCTCCTCTGATAGAGGGGCCCTTATGTGCTGCTGGGATTTGACCCCTACCCCATTCCTCCTTTTCTCGCACTTTTTTCCTTTCTCTCACTTCTTCCATTCCCACTGGGTCCACTCTCAAACCCAGGGCTTATCCTCCTGCTACTGATAAAAAAGTAATAAAGCTTCTTAATGGCACATCAGCTTCTCTCCATCCCATTTCTGGGATCTGCAGTGGATTTAGTCCCTGAAAATAGGACTTTGTTTTTTATGAAACAAAAAGAGCAGGCAACCAAGTATCTATGGGCTCCCCTGTGGTCTCCGAGTCCACAGCCTGCCAATCTAAAAAGCAAAATAAGCAACACTCACAGCATTCTGCACGGATCTTGCCAAGAAGTCCTGTCCTGGATCCTTCACTGAATGGTCAAGTATAATTGTTAATGGGTGACCAAAAAGCCTACTCTTACTTGGTAATGCCTTATCCCTACTAAAATGACCAGCATAGATCAGCATGAATTTCCATGCTGGTTTGGTGCAAGTCTAGTGGACCAGCCTGCAGAGGTGGGACCAAGTCATTGTTTTACAAGTCACAAGTAAGTCACAAGTCATTGCATTCAAGTCTCAAGTTAAGTCCCAAGTCAAGACAGGCAAGTCCAAGTCAAATCACAAGTATTCAACTTTAAGATTCAAGTCTTAAACAAGTCATTAGTACTCTTTGCCCTAATTAGTGTCAGAGTATTAATTACTATATTAAATATATATTAATTTATATCATGAAGGCTTTTAAAGTATGTTCATCACTTCCCAGTTCAATTTCATGTGAGATGTACTGTATATTTTCAGTAAGGGCACCGGTCTATCTCAGTTCAATTTATCTGCCTATAGGGATGCTCTTGAAAGTTACAAGTGTGTCTTAAAGGAATGTTCTGGGTTCAATACAAGTTAAGCTCAATTGAAAGCATTTGTGGTGTAATGTTGATTACCACAGAAATCAATTTTGAGTTCCTCCAAAGCAAAAGCAATAAGATGGGGCCACAGATGGCTGTTTCGGTGTGGAGCTCTCTAGCGTTTTTGTTACTTTTGCCAGCCAATGATCCTGCATCTGTGTGGAAAGGCCTAAAAAGCATCACCAAATACAAGACACATCCAGCTCACTCTGTAGAGAGTCAGCTAATGGCTGATGAACTGAATGTGTTTTACTGCAGGTTTGAAAAGCCCAGTCTCACACCCTTCCCCCGCTCTGATCTTCACTTAACACAAACACCAACAGCTCCTGGAACCCCCATCCTCCCCCCTCCTGCTACTCAATCTGCACTTATGATCTCTGAGGAGGATGTGTGCCGGGTCTTTCGGAAACAAAAGACTAGAAAAGCTTAAGGCCCAGACGGTGTTTCACCTGCCTGTCTGAAAGTCTGCGCTGACAAACTGGCCCCCATATTCACACAGATCTTCAATAGATCACTGGAGCAGTGTGAAGTTCCCTGCTGCTTTAAATGCTCCACCATCATTCCGGTCCCCAAAAACACAGGACTTAATGACTACAGACCTGTCGCTCTCACGTCTGTGGTCATGAAGTTGTTTGAGAGACTGGTTTTGTCTACCTGAAGGACATCACTGGACCCCTGCTGGACCCCCTTCAGTTTGCTTACCGAGCAAACAGGTCTGTGGATGATGCTATCAATATGGGACTGCATTATATCCTGCAACACCTCGACAGACCTGGGACTTATGCAAGGATCCTATTTGTGGACTTCAGTTCAGTCTTCAATACCATCATGCCTGATCTTCTCTCAACCAAACTGACCAAGCTCTCCGTGCCCACCCAAATCTGTCAATGGATCACCAGCTTTCTGACAGATAGGCAGCAGCTAGTGAGACTGGGGAAACTCACATCTGGGACCATCACTATTAGCACTGGTGCTCCTCAGGGATGTGTTCTCTCTCCACTGCTCTTCTCCCTGTACATGAATGACTGCATTGCAAATGACCCCACTGTCAAGCTCCTGAAGTTTGCAGACGACACCATGGTCATCTGCCTCATCCGCGACAGCGACGAGTTTGCATACACACGAAAGGTTCAACTTGAGCTGAACATGCTCAAAACAGTGGACCTCAGGAGAAATCCCCCCCAAACCCCACACCACCACCACCATCCTGAACAGCACTGTGGCAGCAGTGGAGTCATTCATGTTCCTGGGCTCTACCATCTCTCAGGACCTGAAGTGGGACACCCACATAGACTCCATTGTGAAGAAGGCTCAGCAGAGGTTGTACTTCCTTCTCCAGCTGAGGAAGTTCAACCTGCCACAGGAACTGCTGACACAGTTCTACTCAGCCATCACTGAGTCTGTCCTGTGTACATCTATAACTGTCTGGTTTGGTTCAGCCACAAAATCAGACAGAAGGAAACTACAATGGACAGTCAGGACTGCTGAGAGGATTATTAGTGCCCCCCTGCCCACCCTCGAAGACCTGTACATTTCCGGCGTGAGGAAACGTGCAGGTAGAATCACACTGGACCCCAAACATCCTGCCCATTCCCTCTTTGAACTGTTGCCCTTTGGCTGGCGCTACAGAGCATTGAGCGCCATGACATCCAGGCACAAGAACAGTTTATAACCTCAGGCCATTTTCCTCATGAACAATTAAACTGCCTCAGGACTCCCCCCTAGTGCAATAATGTAAATACATATCTCATGTACATATGTAAATTCACATATTTAATTCAATAACTGTACATACCCCTACCTTGCACATACATTACCACTTACACATGTACATACGTCATTCTGTTATATGTCCTATTATTTGTATGTCTATTTATACTCTTGCCTCGTTTTATATTCTGTGTCTCACTGTAATGTTCTGTGTGCACCTGTTTCTCCTATCACCAAAAGAAAAATTCCTTATGTATGTGAGAACACTTGCAATAAAGCTCATTCTGATTTTGATTCTCCATTTCTTTCAAAAAAAGAAGCAAAAATTGAGGTTACAGTAAGGCACTTACAATGTAAGTGAATGGGGACAATTTTTGTAGGGTTTAAAAGGCAGAATTTTGAAACTTATAACTTTATAAAAACACACATTAATTCTTCTGTTAAAACTTGTGTATTGTTTGAGCTGTAAAGTTGTTTAAATCGTAATTTTTACAGTCATTTTCGGGTTTTAGGGTTTATTGACATTACATCATCATAAAGTTGTACAATTGTCTATAACTTTACACAGAAAAGCAATTTTATCACACTAAAATTATGTTTACATGCATATTGTTTATGTATTGTGGCTGTACTTTTGAAAAAGTTAGTATTGTAATGTTCAAAAATTGGCCCCCATTCACTTCTATTGCAAGTGCCTCACTGTAACCCAGATTTTTGCTTTTTTTTTAAAGAAAAGGAGGGGCAAGTCAAAATTAATTTAGGTGGTTATCAATATTATGCCACAAATGCTGCGATTGAGCTTAACTTGTTTTGAACCCGGAATATTCCTTTAAGCTCAGTCAACAGCATTTGTGGCATAATGTCAATTGTTCACCACAAAAATTAATTTTAACACTTTACAATAAGGTTCCAATTTGTTAACATTAGTTAACAACATTAGTTAATATGAACTAACAATGAACAATACTTATTAAGCATTTATTAATCTTAATGTTAACTCCAACATATACTAATACAGTTTTAAAATGAAAAGTTGTATTAGTTAACATTGGTTAATGCACTATGAACTAACATGAACTAACAATGAACAATTCTATTTTTATTAACTAATATTAACAAAGATGACTAAATTATGTAATAAATATATTGTTCATTGTTAGTTCATAATACCTAATGCATTAACTAATGTTAACGAATGGAACCTTATTGTAAAGTGTTACCAAATTAATTTTGACTCATCCCTCCTTTTCTTTAAAAAAAAAAAAAAAAAGCAAACATTGAGGTTACAGTGAGGCACTTACAATGAAGATGTAAATTTGGCTATAACTTTGCACAGGAAAGGTTAGTAAGCAATTTTATCACACTAAAATCATGTTTACATGGATATTGTTTATGTCTTGTGGTTATACTTTTGAAAAAGTTAGTATTTTAACATCAAAAAAATTGGCCTCCATTCACTTCCATTGTAAGTGCCTAACTGTAACACAGATTTTTACTTTTTTTTAAAGAAAAGGATGGTCAAAATTTTGAAGATTTATTTTAGTGTATCCATGCAATTTGTGATTAAAATTAATAGTTCTTTTAACTTTTTTTATCTGACAGTAAAAAACAGGAAGGATATTAAAAGACACATTATTCAATGAAAGTGGAGTGCTTTAATGGGCATCTTTGATGGACACATTACATGGAAGAAATGTCTTAATCAAGCTAACTTTAAGCACTTCGAGGACCTTGTGTGAACCCTGTAAACAATGTTGAAGAAAGTGCAGTAGGGGATCAAGCAATAGAAAGATTATGATGTTTGATGTTTGTTGCAAATTTCAAAATGTCGAGACTTCCTCGATATGGTTTGTCATTTTTTTGGTTTGCGATATATCAAAATTCGATATATTGCCACATCCCTAGTAGCTAGGTAGCTAACCTAGATAACATGGTAAGTTAAATGCTACTGAACCATAGCTGACATGTAAAAGTTAACAATCCCAACATAGCTCTGTCTGTGGGTTTTCAGATGCCTCACAAAATTGGACGTTGTTGATAAAGCATCTGTAATTTTTGAACTGCAGGTTCAAATTAATTTTGTATTGGGTATAATTAATCCTTGATTTGCTGCACATTTTTAAATGTACAACTCTGATATTTAGTTTTAGAAGGTATCACGTCTTTCCAAGTCAAAGGACTGGCGTCCTAGTCAAGCCGCAATCATTGTTGTCAAAGTCTAAGTCGAGTTGCAAGTCTTCTTTGATTATGTTGAGTTGAGTCGCAAGTCATCAGATCTGTGACTCGAGTCCAAGTCAAGTCCATGTCATGCGACTCGAGTCCACAACTGCCAGCCTGGTCCTTCTGCTGAAGCTGGTTGAGCAAGGATGTTTTGCTGGTTGAGCTAATTAAGAAACCTAATTGGGATGCCAGCATATCAATATCCAAAACACAACATATGCTGGTCTTTTCAACAGGGTTGAATACTGTATACTGTGTAGAGTATGCTTTTTTTTATTTTTATGCATGGGATACCCATACCTACTTTATTATAAAAAAAATAAAAATAAAAAAAAAATATGCAGCATACAACAGAGCATACTCTGATTTGGCCACTGTATCAGACAATGCAATGTGCTCCTCCAACATTGTGCAATGCGCTCAATTTCGTTCATTTTTTGATCTAAATGCAACAAGTTAAGATGTTTTATCACTTAAATAAAAAATGCAATTATTTCTGAGATGAAAACTGATACTGTGATGCTGAAGAGCTAAGAGAGAGAGAGGGTTGATGCTATTTGAAGTGCTGTTTGAGTAGTCATTGAAGAAAATGAGAAATTAGGGTGCATTCAGATGTTACTTGCCACCAGACTAGATAACCCACCCTTCACTTAACTCATCCAATCATTAGTTTAGCTAGTTACTCTCCCCCTTGCATGTAGCAACATACCAAACCTAAGCCTCCAAGACTTCCAGGATCCGGATAACCTAAAGAAGTCACAGCTTCGATCGAATCTGTCCTTCACCCTCATGTTTAAAGCCAGGGAATCTTTTAGACTGATGTTTCTCCAGCCAATCAATCCTAATCTATGGAGAGAATGACACTAAGGTCCAGTTTCCTGAGGAAATCAATGAGGTTGACTTTTTTCAGGGAGTTAGGAAACTATTATACCAACAGATGACACCTTCATATCAAGACTTTGAGATAGATGTAACTCTTTTGGTGATGCTCTCCTACACTGTGTCTCTCCAAATATACCCCAATTTTCAGGACAAATTCTGCTGCTAATGAAACTCATGCGCCATGACTAAATAAATTATATTTTACCTGGATTGTCAGCTAGCAGTCTGAACTGAATTTGATGAGAACAAAAATAGTGTGTACCATGAAATAATGCCTAAAACAACACATCTTTCTATTGCAATGTGTTTGCTGGCTACACAACGCAATACAGAACAAAACAGACTGTTACAAAACAGACTGTTAGTCCTGTTCTTGAACAAATGTCTCTTATTATTAGCCAGTTCTTTTAATGAATCACTCTAAACAATTCACCAACTCATGAGTCATTGGTCAGAATCAGTCTGATGAATCATTCCCTTAAAGAACTATATTTGGAGAAATAAACTAGCTAGTCTCGACTGTTTCCCAAAACTGTAGTAACAATGTCGCATATCCATCATTCGAACCACATTGGTTCAACAATATAGAGCTGTCGTTAATTACGTTATTCAGAGGGTGAAGTAATAACTTCTGTGGGGATCAAATGGGTATACATTTTAAATAGTGTATTTACACATACACCATAATGCCGTTTAATGCGAGAAAGCTGCTGAAGTGCAAAAGTGCCGTGTACGTTGAAATGCGATAGATAAATTGCACTTCAATAGTGGGGTTTCCCTTAACATCAGACTTTGGGATTCCCCCGACACACTTGACCACATTTGCACATGCACACTCTTCAAAAATGCAAGAACTTCACTTATGTGTTAACATGGACACATAAGCTGTGTTCTCCAACATAAACCGTGTATGTTAAAGTGTTGTTGTTTTTTTAAGTGCATGTAAATGTGACAGCATGAAAGACATATATGGAATAAAGATATAGAAGCCTTGGCAAAGTCAAATGATGTTCACACATCAAACTAACAAAGGAACTATGCTTCTTACCACAGGTGGATGGATGTAGTTCTAACCACACAACTTTGCAATGCTATTTGTGAATGTTTGATGGAAGTGCATGTCACTGGTCCCACTCAACCTGCCCCGAGTGAGATTCGAACTGGCGATCCCTGGCATGGGAGTCGGAAATGCTAGCAATGAGGAAATAAAAGCCATTGCCTCTAGCTTCGGTCGCTAGTGCCTCTCTTAAGGCCAGGAAAGTGAGGTTTACACAATGCACAGCTATTACATACCAGCTGGCTACCATTACACTCAACCCCTTAAATCTCACTCCCATCTGGGTCATGGCACCAGTGTCACCAGTCCTACTTGACCCACCCCGATAGGGAATCAAACCGGTGATCCTCGGCATGTTATCGATGAGGCTAAAACAGCCATGGCCTCTAGCCTCGGTCGCTAGTGTTTCTCTTAAGGTCAGGAGAGTGAGGTTCACATACTGCACAGCTATCACATACCAGCTGGCTACCATTACATATGCTTTCGGGAAACACCAAATCATTGAATTATGTTGGTTACGATGGAGGTTGCGACCATAGCTGGCTAACGTTGGTTTTGGGAAATGTACCCCAGAGTGGTTTTTAAATCACCGTCTGAATCACTTACTGAACCACATGTCTGACTCGAAATGATGCAAAAACTCATGAACTGTTTTAATAATCGATATTTAAATTTCAATTCTATATATACAAACACACATGCATGCACAGGTGCATGCACACACACACATATATATATATATATATATATATATGTACACACAAACACCAAATAATACAAAAATAGGAAGAGAATAGTGAGAGGACAGAAACAGGAAGGACAGATATCAGTAGTGACAAGGCTGGCTATCGAGAGCTCCGATGATGAAAGCAGCCCACTCCAAATCTAAGCCAGAGATGGGCTTGTTGAAAATAAAAGGAAAGGTAGAGGTTGGTCAAGATGATGTCTCTGTGGGACAACTTCCAGACAATAAAAGCCATAAAAGCCACAATAAGCTTGCTGTGCCCATTAGGGTGCTTAAAAGCCTTATCCAGACCCTGGCAGCCAGCCCTCCACCTGCCTGCTTGAGTTGACTTGACAGCTCAATCCAGAGTAACCTGCCCCCATTCGCCCAAAGGCATGTCCTGGGTACAGTATGTGGGCAGCAAGAGATATGCCATGATTGTGAATTCACCCATCTGATTTCTGAGAATGCTGTGGTGTTTTCAGTGAAGGTACACAACTAAACATGCCACATAAGAAAACTATGAGTTCAAGCAAAGAACGCATTACCAAGATTTGAAGTACAAAATTAGATGTTATGTTAGCCTCAGTCACCATTCACTTTCATTATATGGAAAAAAAGATGCAATGAAAGTGAATGGTGACTGAGGCTGTCCTTTTGCCTTGAAATAACATGAGAGTAAACGATCTCTTTAAAGTCAGCGTGAAATCAAATCTGATCCCATATACTTTCTTAATACACATTTCTGGTCTTATGTGCACAAATTACAGAGCAGGTTATTCCAAAGAAAAAACTGTTTGTCTTCATAATCTTTCATCAAAATGTAATAACTTTCCCCTGCCTCTAAATCAACTTTCCCTTTCAGCAGCCATTATTTAGGCAGTTCGGTTAGGGACAGTACTGGTAACCAATAGCCAAAAAGCTGTTAAGGCATTGTTTTAGGCTGTAATGTAAAAGGAATGCAGTCTTTCTAAAATCTTGCCAATTGTTAACACAGTCATTCAATGCTGGTTACATTAATGCAATACAGATAACAACAATAACAGTAAATTATGTTATATTTAAAAATGAAGCGTTACCTTTGGAATACGTCGAGAATATGCTGGTCACCATCTTGGTTCCCAGCAGGTAGAGGCTCAAATAAATATGGCCTGATTGCTGGGACAACATTTTCATTCTGCCAACTGTAAACTCTCATTTACATCTGGCTCCATTCTGGTAAGGCACACCCACTTTTCAGCATCCAATCAAATACTGATGGATAAAACCCCACCCCTGATGGATAAAGTCCCACCCTACAATTTTCTTTTTCAGAAGTAAAAAGTGTTGTGATTGCCCTAATATGTTGACTTTAACATCTTGTGCCACACAGTAGTGTGACAGTAAAGTTTGTATGTGTATACATTTACTGTGTGTTTGACTGTCACCGTTAACTGAAATATATTCATATTGACAGCCAATATGCAGTTTTAAAGTTTTAATACTCAAGATTCAATATCCCAAAATTATTTTCCTCAACTTATTATAGCAACATTATTATTGAAAATGTTGTTATGCAATTTTCAGGCTTGTGTTTAAGGCAATATATTTATTCTGCTCTCTCCACCTATACAATTACACACCCCACGTTGTGTCTTGCATTGTATGTATATTGTACAGTATTGTATAACCCCCAGAATCTACGCCCCTGTTTGTTTATATTTATCACAATAAATGGTAACTTCCCCACATAATCAAAACAAGCTATTTTTATACCATGATCAATGGAAACATATAAATGCTTTATGCTGCATTTATATGTAAACAAGATTCCCCCCCATGTTCAAGCCAAATCTATGCCCTTGTAAACAAATATGTTAAAATGAATTGATAATTGCAACTAATGTGAACAGTGTACTTTTGCAGAAACAGCTTATTTGTCAAAAAGAGACACTGTGATGTCTCATCTATGCAATCATGCATCTTTTGACAGTTGTGCTTTGACACTTCCTGTCTCTCCAGCATACAGATGCAGATCATACAGACAACTTGGCTTCCATATCCTACCCTATAGACATGCAAACTGGAATCAGAGTTCCAAAAATAAAGCAAAATGCAAAAGAAAGACAAAATGGCATGGATATTGCACTCTTTTCTCTTTTCTCTGCCCTTTTCTGTCTCTCTTTCACATACTCTTCATCGTCTTTTCTCCTCTGTCCTACAGCTTGAAGCATGTCACATGGCTACTAGAGCGTCTCTCTCTCTCATTGTTTGGAGGTGTCCAGAATGTCCAAGTGACAGGCACACAGCAGCCAAATAGGTTTTTCCTCTGAGAACCTTACTAGTGCTGCCTGTTCCTGAGGAGTCACCTACAGCTGATCTATGGACTGCAGTAAGAGAGAACAGGTCTCCTGCACACAAACAAGAATCTTCAATGACGCTCAGCGCGAACTGACCTCCCTTTAAAGGGACAGTTTAACCAAATTTCTGTCATCATGTTGTTCCAAATCTGTATGATTTATTTATTTTTTGTATTTTTTGTATTTTTTTTGTGGAAAACAAAAGGGGATGTTTAGCAGAATATCCAAACTGCTCTTTTCCATTCAATCAAAGTCAAATTTAATGTCCGATAGAATACTATATATACAGTTGTGCTCAAAAGTTTGCATTGGTAATATATGTACCATTTTTAAAGAAAACATGAGTAAGCAGGCAAAACACATTTCTTTAATTTCTTATGAGATTCATATTCAACTGTAGGTTATAACAGAATGGCACAATCATAAAACAAAACATGGCAACAAAGAAAAAAAATGAAACTACCCCTGTTCAGAAGTCTGCATACCCTTAGTCTTGATACTGTGTATTGCCCCCTTTAGCATCAATGACAGCGTGCAGTCTTTTGTAATAGTTGTCTATGGGGCCCCAAATTCTTACAGGTGGTATAGCTGCCCATTCATCTTAGCAAAATGCCTCCAGGTCATGCAAAGTCTTTGGTTGTCTTGCATGAACCGCACATTTGAGATCTCCCCAGAGTGGCTCGATGATATTAAGGTCAGGAGACTGTGATGACCACTCCAGAACCTTCACCTTTTTCTGCTGTAACCACTGGAAGGTCAACTTGGCCTTGTGCTTAGGGTCATTGTCATGCTGGAATGTCCAAGAGCGTCCCATGCGCAGCTTTCGTGTAGAAGAATGCAAATTGTCTGCCAGTATTTTCTGATAACATGCTGCATTCATCTTGCCATCACTTTTCACAAGATTCCCCGTGCCTTTAGAGCTCATACACCCCCAAAACATCAGTGAGCCACCACCATGCTTCACAGTGGGGATGGTATTCTTTTCACTATAGGCCTCGTTGACTCCTCTCCAAACATAGTGCTTATGGTTGACCATAAAGCTCTATTTTGGTCTTGTCAAATTACAGTGTGTCAGAAGCTGTGAGGCGTGTCAAGGTGTTGTCGGGCATATTGTAACCGGGCTTTTTTGTGGCATTGGCACAGTAAAGGCTTCTTTCTGGCAACTCGACTATGCAGCTCGTTTTTGTTCAAGTATCATCATATTGTGCTCCTTGAAACAACCGCACCATCTTTTTCCAGAGCAGCCTGTATTTCTCCTGAGGTTACCTGTTACCTTGTTTCCCGAACAGTTTGTCTGGCAGTTGTGGCAGAAATCTTTCTTGGTCTACCTGACCTTGGCTTGGTATCAAGAGATCCCCGAATTTTCCACTTCTTAATAAGCGACTGAACAGTACTGATTGGCATTTTCAAGGCTTTGGATATCTTTTTATATCCTTTTCCATCTTTATAAAGTTCCTTTACCTTGTTAAGCAGGTCTTTTGACAGTTATTTTCTGCTCCCCATGGCTCAGTATCTAGCCTGCTCAGTGCATCCACGTGAGAGCTAACAAACTCACTGACTATTTATACACAGACAATAATTGCAATTTAAAAAGCCACAGGTGTGGGAAATTAACCTTTAATTGCCATTTAACCCTGTGTGTGTCACCTTGTGTGTCTGTAAAAGGCCAAACATTCAAGGGTATGTAAACTTTTGATCAGGGCCATTTGGGTGATTTCTGTTATCATTATGATTTAAAAAGGAGCCAAACAACTATGTGATAATAAATTGCTTCATATGATCACTATCCTTAAATAAAAGACAAATTTCACAATTTCTGCCAGGGTATGCAAACTTTTGAGCACAACTATATATATATATATATATATATATATATATATATATATATATATATATATATATATATATATACTGGTGGCCAAAAGTTTGGAATAATGTACAGATTTGCTGTTTCAGAAGGAAATTTAATTCACCAAAGTGGCCTTCAACTGATCACAAAGTATAGTCAGGACATTACTGATGTAAAAAAAAAAAAAAAAAAAAAAACACAGCACCATCACTATTTGAAAAAAAAGTCATTTTTGATCAAATCTAGACAGGCCCCATTTCCAGCAGCCATCGCTCCAACACCTTGAGTAATCATGCTAAATTGCTAATTTGGTACTTTGGTAAAATACTTGCCATTATATCAAACACTGCTGAAAGCTATTTGGTTCATTAAATGAAGCTTAACATGTCTTTGTGTTTGTTTTTGAGTTGACACAGTATGCAATAGACTGACATGTCTTAAGGTCAATATTAGATAAAAAATGGCAAAAAAAAAACAAAAAAAAAAAGAAACAGCTTTCTCTAGAAACTCATCAGTCAGGAATGAAGGCTATGCAATGCTTGAAATTGCCAAAAACTGAAGATTTCATACAAAGGTGTAGACTACAGTCTTCAAAGACAAGGGACAACTGGCTCTAACGAGGACAGAAAGAGATGTAGAAGACCCAAATGAACAACTAAAAAAGAGGATAAGTACATCAGAGTCTCTAGTCTGAGAAATATGCCTCACATGTCCTCAGCTGACAGCTTCATTTAATTCTACCCGCTCAACACCAGTTTCAAGTACAACAGTAAAGAGAAGAGTCAGGGGTTCAAGCCTTATGGGAAGAATTGCAAAGAAAAAGCCACTTTTGAAACAGAACAACTAAAAGAAAAGACATTGGACAAAAGATAATTGGAAAAGAGTGGTATGGATCTTAACCCCATTGAGCTTTTGTGGGATCAGGTAGACTGTAAGGTGCGTGAGAAGTGCACGACAAGACTATGGCAAGTTCTGAATTATTGTATTTTTTTTATTTTTTTTTTATTGTAATAGTAATTTTTCACGTTATTCATTTCCTGACTATACATTGTGATCAGTTGAATGCCACTTTGGTGAATAAAAGTACCAATTTCTTTTCAAGAGCAAAATCTGTACATTATTCCAAACTTTTGGCCGCCATTGTATATTATTTTATTTATAATTTGATATATAGTTCTTAAAATTATATTATAACACTAGTTATACACATTATCACATAAAATTATTTATTATTATTATTATTTATTTATTTATTTAATCTGTTGAGAAAAAAAGCCCTCATAAACTTATAAAAAGGACCATTGAAAATCAAATCCTAGGGGAAAATATTGCCCCTTTATAGAAATATTAATTTCTGACACTACACTCATGTTATTTCAAATCTGTATAACATTCTTCTGTGTATTTCAAAAGGAAAATTAAAGGTTTTGGAATGTTGGAACATGAGTGAGTAAATGATGACAGAATTTTCATTTTGAGTTACCCATGCCTTTAACAATCTACAGGTAGAACCAATGTCAATTTAATTAATTCAAACAACATAAATAATAATAAATATAGCTGCAAGCAGCAATGCGGATTTCTCCTCAAAACTGCAAATTATGAAAAATTGACATGGTAGAGACATGTACTTCACACATGTACACAACATTTCAAAGCAATTGTAGCAATGGCTGATTTTGTAGCATTACCATTGGACAAGAGTATACTCGCATAATAGTAAAATATTTATTGTGGAAATGTTGAAATTAGCAGAGACAAGTTTATTAGCTTGGGTCAGATTTGGCTCTAATTCCATCATCTTTCCACATATCAAGGTGAAATTTTGGCAGAGTAGTACAGAGTCATGTCATCTTGAAGCCTGTTACTTTGAAAAACCATCCGTCAAAATGGCGTTCGATTTATGGACATAGAGATATTGAGACAATGTGGACATTTACATAAATATGCACCTTTCAGCCATTTTGGATTATATTCCTTTTTTCTAAATATCAAATTGAAAGACAGGTATCCTACACATACATACCGAGTTTCAAGTCAATTGGAGCTATGGTTCAGGAAGAGTAGATTGTTGTATGTTTTCCCAAATTTTCACTGTACAGGAAAATCCAACATGGTGGACTTTATGGGTTGTAGAGGCTTTTTTGTTCCTCATGAGAAATGTGGCATATACACCAGGTTTCAGAAATTTTGGACTTGTGGGGTGGAAATGGCATCACTTTGAAAATGGAAAATTTGGGCATGGCCTGTAGCATCACCAATAGGCTCACATGGGCCATTTTCGGTGTGGTTGTTACTTGTTACTGTATTATCAATGTGCCAAATTTCAAAACTTTTTACCAAGGAGATCTTGAGTTATTGGGCAATTTAGAGCTACAGGAAAACAAGAGCTACTAACAAAAACAATAGGTTTCCTCCTACTGGAGAAAATAAAAAGTAATTTTAAGCAGTGTCACATTAACAGTCACAGTAAGAATGTAGATGCATTCCTGACAGGTATACAGGGAGAAAAAAATACACTTTATTCATTTTATTTATTTTTTACTTGTGCCAGAGTTGCTTAAGGTATTATGTATGGAAATGTACAACCCCACATCGAAAGAAAGTCTCTGTCAAAGCAAGCAAGTCTCTCAAAAGCCTCAGTGGGTCTGCTAACTCTTCTCTAACCCAGTGTTAATTATTGAAAGCAAACCTCTTTTTTCTTTTCTATTTACACGCAACCCAGTTGCTCCTGAAGGATTCCTGCTAAGCTAATCTCCCTTATCTAAAACCATTTACTTTCCAACAGAGTTGAAGAAAGCAGTTTGTCTGACAAAAACTCGTAAGCCAGTCAAGACTTTTAGCAAGCATTTAGGCAAGGTGACTTTGAATATCTCTGCATGCAACTTGTTTGCCTCATGAGGGGATTGGAAAAGGACAACATCTTGTGAGTTTTCTGTCAGAGGCACTGATCAGAACATGAAAGGCAGTTCTTCCTCCACTAATTCAGCAGACGAGAACTCAAAGCCAAGAGCCTAAGGGGAGCAAACAAACTCCAATACACCAAAACACTTACACACATTTAGGCTCAGATAGAGAGAGAGGGAGGGTGATAGAGGCAAAATGAAGATGAAGAATAACACTTTGACATTTCTCATAAGTTAGAGCCATCCTTGTTAGAAGTATATTCTCTTGTTCCGTTTCAGCAAGCCAAGCAAATGTTAAACAACCTGTTTCAAGAAACTCGCTTAAGCTAGACGTTACATCAACAACAACTCACACAACTTTTTACCTTGTTTACTTTTGTCCTTGTTAGTTTGACCATATGTCCAGATAAAATCAGGACAGTCCCCATGTACCACATCCGATCCGTATGCCATTTGCACCAGTAGTCTTTGCTTTAGTTTGATCACTATATATACGTCAGTTTCCTGGCAAAATGAACACTAGATGTGCTACAACAACAATGACTTCTATTCCCTTTCACACAAATCACAAGTAAAATGACAGATTATCCATTCATGAACACTTATTTTCATCCTGTTCCTCACACAATGCTATCTTACAACCTCAAAAGACGTTTACTATAGTGCATGACTTGATTCATTTTAACGTTTGCATCACGTAAGCTTGTTCAAATGTGATCAAATTGTGCAGTAGCACAACTGATAAAGTGTTGCACTTGTGATGTAAAGGGTACGAGTCCTGAAGAGCTCTGGTTTGGACACATGAGCCAACAATGTAATAAAAACAGTTGCTTCAGCAATTGCGTTTTTCATGTCAGATTTGCTTTATGACATTGATAACATTGTTGATAACATTTGAAATTCAGTTTAGTTTATTGTCATGTTATTGCATGTTTCTCATTGCTAACATAGAACAAAATACTGTACATTAAGAAATGTATTATTACTATATATATATATATATATATATATATATATATATATATATATATATATATATATATATATATATATATTTTTTTTTTTTTTTTATCATGGTCTTCAAATTCTAGATCTATAAGGTGGTTTAAGCCATACCAAAATGAAAGGCGAGACCACTCAAAGGGTTTCGAAAACCTGTGTAGCTGTACAGATGTAAACATACACTCCCATCTCACTCTAAGTTCCCTCCTGAGAACCAACTCAGGAGGCGTTATTCAGTTTTTCCATCTCTTCTTCGAAGAAAGTAGAGGATCTATGTCCATTGTCTGAGATCGATAGCTGGTTGGAGGGAGACGCGTGGGCCCTGGATCAATCCTAGACTCACTCTGTAATGCTTTGAGCTTCCGTGGTGGGAGAGCAGCATCATAACAGCAATATGAAAGCAGGGAAGATCAAACAACCCATGGAGGAGAGAGACAAGACGGGGAGGAGGGCAGGAAGAGGGGAATAAAGCAATCAGAGAGACATGTGGGACTTCACAGGGTGAGACAACATGAGGAGAGAGACGAGAGGAGGAAACAGGCAAAATTTGGAAAAGAAGCTCTAAAACTTAGGTAAGAAGTTGAATGTAAGAAGAGGAAAGAAAAGAGAAATCCAAATCCTTTGTTTGATCTGTAAACAGGCATAAACATGGTGTGAAGGAGTAAGGCAAACAGGAAATGGGAGAGTAAATGGAGGAGGAAGAAAAGTTCAGTTTGGTCAAGACTTGTAAGACATGTTATTGGACTAACCCTGAATTCACCAACAATCCCAAGGATAAACACACTGTCAAACTTTATTCTTTTTCAGTGTCATCTCTTTGGATCCATCTCCCCTAACATTAGAATTCCAAACCAGAAATGTTCAGGTCCAACTTTCAAGGAGGAAAGTGACAGAAATGAACCCCAGTATACATTCTATAGACTTACAAGTAAAGTTTTTACTCATGTAAAAAACATAAAGATATACTGTATATCATCTGACACTGTGTTTCCCGCCTGAGCCGATCCTTTTTTGTGACAAACTTTACAGACTGGGTAACCATCGACATTGATGGTGCCTCATGGGTCTTTAACATACCAAAAGTAATCCCAGACAGCAGACTTCAACCACTTTGTCAGTGGAAATAAAGGTTCAGGCTCAGACATGTCTGTGTGGCAGGGTGGAGGGTGCGGCCGGGTCGTGATTCCGCACACCCGTCCCCTAATTAGGCTGATTAAGCCCGAGAGGAATAAGGCCGACCAGAGACGGCAGTGCGACAGAGAGAGAGAGTTACAGACAGCTGTCCGACACCCGTGTGTGTTTGTCTTTTTGGTTAAGTTTATTATTGAACCTTTATTTATATTATCAAGCCGATTCTCGCCTCCTCCTTTCCATTTACTTTGTTACACTGGTGCCGAAACCCAGGAAGGAGGAGGGATGCGCCATAGTAGAGTCCTCGCCACTACCCCAATGGAGCATCCGCGGCCATCCGCCGGGAGACGGAGGAGCCCCTCCGCCTGAGAGTGGAGGAACGGCCGCTGACCGCGAGGGGAGGAGGGGCTCCTAACCGACCGCCTGGAGTGGTCAGGGCCGCTGCCAGGGGCGGAGGAGATCCCTACCAGCCGCTGAAACGTGGCAGGGTCGGAGACCACTGACCATGAGCGGGGAGGGGCTCCTGGCTGACCACCTGGAGCGGGAGGACATTGTAACAGTGTAACTCCTGTGCTAAACACAATCTAGATGCAGCGCAACAAGTGAAACAGAAGGTAGGTATCTTGTCATGCATTTTTGTCAAGGTAATAATAACTTCAGGTTTCAATGTCTAAAAATGTGCCGGTCCTGCATGAGACACTGAGTAAACAGTGAGACGTGGTGCAGCAGTCAAAGAGGGTACGTCCAGCGCACTTACATAGGAAAACAATGAAATTTTTTTTTTTTTAAAAACAGAGCAGACGCACACAAAAACCCGTTCGGTGTGAATGGCCCCTAACTCATCCATTTGTGAGTATCTGTGAGTGAGAGCACATGGGCGAAACAAGTCCAGAAGGCCTATATAATTTTCATAAATTAAAACCGAACCCAGTGTCCTACTTAAAAAACTTCAGCGGCTTCTAACGTGAACCACTCTGAGAACGCTGACAATAGCGTGTTCGCGCATGTACCCAAAACAACATGTCCCTCATGCGGTTTTTGCAGAGCTTTCCTAACGGTGCGGGGGCAATTGCGTGGTTTGCATGATGGTTGAAGCCGCTACTGTCCGGGCTCCCCTCAAGCCCGGGCCCTGGTCAAAAGGTCCAGTTGTCCCCCCTTATCGGCGGTGGTGGTTGTCATTTGTTGGGAAACACTTATGATGCTTAGACACTGCAGTGCTGAAGTCTCTAAGTTAAATTGTAGACTTGGTTCAATGCAATTACTAATTCAAAACGTGAAAGACAGTCATTTTTTGCCATATACTGTCACAAAGAAGGAATGGGCCCTTTTCAAACGTCCACGTGTCACAAAGCGGAAGTAGTCATAGTTGGCTAAACTTGAATGGCTGTAAATGGGGGTCCACAGAAAAATAAAATTTTTGGTTACCAGTTTGCTCCAACAGCAAAAGAAAATATCAATGGTTATGCTTTCACAGCTTTGCAAAAGAAGATAAAAATATACAGCCCTGGATAACATCAGTAAGAAGAGAGAAACAGACCAAATTTTATGTCACTCCCTCAGCAGCTGTGTTTGAAGCCTCATCGCAGCTATGGTAACTGATTTTTTTAAACGTATTCCAGGGTAATATAATACAAAGTACAATGTTATAAATTTACACTAAATATTTTAAAATTGGAAACATAAAAAAAGTTTTCTACATTTACATATACATCACAGGTATGTGAAAAGGGTCCATTTGCAGAAATTGTTAATGAACGAATCAATGAACGGATCTGAATGAATTTCTTTTGGTGAACAGATTCAAAAGACTCAAGTCCCTGTGATGAATCAAAATCCCTACCACCCACAAGTCTCGAGCAGTCGTCCAATGAGTAAAGTGTTCTGCAACTGCTATTTGCTTCAATAATGTGTAACATTCGAGGAAGGGCAGAATGGGAAAAAAATATTTGTTGAGCCGGTCATTGAAACAATCTGTTCAGAAGGCAGTTGGCATTACAGAAGGCATGACCTTCTATAAAGCTGCTTTGAAACGATGAGCATTGTGAAAAGCACTTTAAAAATAAAAATGACCTGATTTGACTTGACTTGACTCAAAAGATCCAATTCAAGAAAATGAGTCATACTTTGTGGTACCCGTTTATGTAAGTGTAATATTTAGGGTTAGGGGTTTGCTAAAAAGAAGAAAAAAAAAAAAAAAAAATGCAAAAGTAACAGTGATGCTTCACTTTACAAGCACCACTAACAAGAACATATGAACCATATGAAGCACAATATACAAGTAGACCTTTGATTAAACTAAACTATTTCTGTTCACACATTTCCCATTCATGACTATTTACATTTTTTAAAAGAACCAGGCAAAACAATGCTTTTGTCAGAGTTCTCAGAAAAAACACTTTTTGATGGCCTCAGAGGGGAGAAGCCTAGAAGCTAGTGATCAAAACAAATAAAAAGCTTGTCAGATGGAAAAAGATGAGAGAGATGTTCCATCAGGCAGACTCCATAGCAGACCTTTATTAGTGCTCTGATTCACCTTCGATGCTGCTCCGTGGAGCCCAGCAAACAGCAGATTAAATACATGGAGAAATTAAAGAAAAGACTAAATCAAAGGAGACTTGCTATCCACACATTAGCCATTCATCTCCGCCCTTGTTTTCAATCAAAATATTTGGGGGTCTTTTGGGAATGGCTCAAAATTGCGTCCCTCTCTAAAATTTGGAAATTAGTTTGGATAAATTACATGAAGGCACATTCAAAGTAAAGTGAAATCAAAGTTTTGTGGTTTTAAGTTCATGTCTGTTAGCTTTGAAGCCATTTACATATATTCTAGTGAGGCAGGGCAGTTGTAATTCCCTCTTATGATTCACTAGTCATGTGCAAATCTCACAATAGCCTGTCAGCTGTTGGGGAAAAGTATGTAGACCTGCTTTCCTTTACCGGGAATTGCGTCACTGAGTAACCGCCCCTATCTGGTGTTACACGTTGTTGTCAGAGAGGTAAGGATGTTAGCTGTGCAGCTAATGGATGTTTGCGTTGAGTGTGCATGGTGACTAATGTTAGCCTGCCTCTTTTCAGTGGCATTTGGAGAGCCTTTTTCCGGCTGTTGATGGGTTTGTTGTTGCACATCCACAGGTAGGAGTATTGTTTTTTTTTTTTTTTATATGGCCTATTTTCTCTTTAGTGGGGTAGGTTTACACCGACATGTTGTTTTCCATCCACAGTTCGTGCATTTTCTATTTGCCCCTTGTGCTAATTTTGATTGGGTGATTCCTCACATCTCTGGTGAATTGAGTACGCGCTTGGTGGGTGGGGTCTCCCGTTGCCACTTTTAAGGGGGAATTCGCCATCCTTAGGACACTGCTGTTTTGCTTTGCGTGGGGTTTAACTCCCGATGACTGTTCTGCGAGCTTTGGCAGCAGCTTCGCCGTTTTGATCTGTGCCAATGGTCTTTATACACTCCACATGATTAATTGGTGTTTGGGTTTTTATCGGAGCTAGCGGCTGTGGCATGTGTGTGAACTGAATGCTAGTTCTGTGAACCGTATTGGGCTCCATGCTGGGAGATTGCTGTTGTTAGTTTATTATCTCCTGGGAACCTGGTTAGGCCACGTTTTGTGGAGTGTTTTGAAAGCTGTTTGAATTTGGTTCAATTGTTTGAGTGTCTTTAATTTTAGTTAATTATCTTTTTCTTATTTTATATGTTTCTTTGGTTAATGTTCTTAATTTTGTGTGTGTGTATTGGGTATGTTTACATTTGTTAACCCTCTGGGGTCGACGGACACACCGGCGCATCCTGCTGGATTTTTTGCTCATAACAGCGGAAACAACTTAAAATACTCCGTCATTTTTGGGCATACAGATAAGTGTAAGACATCACTAGAGACTATAAAGGGTCTTCTTTTATTGGTGTACACTCACAATAACAACAAAACCTTGTGCTTTTGTTAAATAAAGAAAATAAAAAAGGGTGCGCTTTCAGCCGTCTCTGTCTCTGCGAGCATCTTTCTGAAACACGTCACAAAAATTAACTGAAACTCCGCGAATACTTATCACACAAACATGAAACACATGTCTAAAGAAAGCTTAAAATGTCTACTTTTAAATAAAACAATTCAAATCTAAAACAAATATTCTCCTGCAATGTAATCTGTATGAAGCAAAGCAATGCACAGTTTCTCCTGGCTCAGCTAATTATTGCTAATGTAATCCCACCCACCAGCAGAGCGCACTATTCATACGGTAATGTGCTGAGGCCATCAATGCAAATGGTAAACGCCCCCAACAATGCCTTAAAAAACACAAAGTTTATCATCCGATTCATTCACTTTTCTGCGCGTTTGGAAGATGGCACACTACAGAGGTGAGGAAGCTCTACAGATGGTCCTGGATAGTGACGAAGATTTCACATTTTCCTCAGAAGAAGAGCGGGAATCCGACGAGGAACGTTTGCATTTTGAAGCGTGACTTGATCCGGCCGAGGATACAATTTCGTATGAGTAAGTCATTTAGTTTTACTTACATATTAGTTGACATACTATTTTATATAAACATGTACATATTTTACTAGCTGGACTATATCCGGACTTACCAGCCAGGATTCAGAGTATTGAAATTTGATATATGTCCTAAAAGGCAAGTTTAAGTTACATTTAAATGTTGTTTTGGCTAAAGCAGGTATTTAAATTGTATGCTGTATGATATCAATATGATATGTAATATGATATAAAAATAATATGAATGTTTAGATTATATTTTAACTAGTGTTTATGCTGCCTCATTATCATCAACAAAGCTTGTGCTTGCAAATATATGTTCGGGTGTAAATGTGCTGTAAATATGCCCATATTAGAAAATCAGCATATTAGAATGATTTCTGAAGGATCATGTGACACTGAAGACTGCAGTAATGATGCTTTAAATTGTAAAAAAATATTTCACAATAGCACTGTTTTGCTGTATTTTGGATCAAATAAATGCTGCCTTGGTGAGCAGAAGAGACTTCTTTCAAAAACATTAAAACATCTTACAGATCTAAAAAAAATTTAAATGGTAGTGTAGGTCTAAAGTTTTTAAGTAAAGTCTTTATGTAAAGAAAATGTATAGTCAGATTACTTTTAACTCAAACTTGATTTTGTGAATAAGCTACAAACAATAGATTCAATCATTAAGTCTCCTCACATTCATTCTCTCTTAGGGGAGGGGTCTTTGTCTCCTCTGGTGTAAATCACATCAATATTCACGATCATCTATGCCTCCTCGCATATGGCCTTTCTAACACTAAAAGTGTCTTACAAAAGTTAAATGACTATATTGTTTTGTATGAATGAGTGATCAGGATGGTTTTCACATCATTTTTGTAGCAAAAACTCTAGGCTAGAAGAACCAGTTCTTAAAAGTCTTGTGAACAAATGTTTAGTATGTGTTATATGGCCTTATTTCAGTGACTTAAAATGTTTGTTTTTTCAAAAACCATGCATAAACATTTTTTTCTCAAAAATACAAACATATACAGTGCATCCGGAAAGTATTCACAGCGCTTCACTTTTTCTACATTTTGTTATGTTACAGCCTTATTCCAAAATGGATTAAATTCATTATTTTCCTCAAAATTCTACAAACAATACCCCATAATGACAACGTGAAAGAAGTTTGTTTGAAATCTTTGCAAATGTATTAAAAATAAAAAACGAAAAAAAAAATAAAAAATCACATGTACATAAGTATTCACAGCCTTTGCTCAATACTTGTTGAAGCACCTTTGGCACCAATTACAGCCTCAAGTATTTTTGAGTATGATGCTACAAGCATGGCACACCTATTTTTAGGCAGTTTCTCCAATTCTTCTTTGCTGGACCTCTCAAGCTCCATCAGGTTGGATGGGGAGCATCAGTGCACAGCCATTTTCAGATCTCTCCAGAGATGTTCAATCGGGTTCAAGTCTGGGCTCTGGCTGGGCCACTCAAGGACATTCACAGAGTTGTCCCAGAGCCACTCCTTTGTTATCTTGGCTGTTTGCTTAGGGTCGTTATCCTGTTGGAAGATGAACCTTCACCCCAGTCTGAGGTCCAGAGCGCTCTGGATCAAGTTTTCATTAAGGATGTCTCT